>NC_141036.1:18297500-18599545 GCF_052040795.2 Danio rerio | reverse complement strand
ACTGCAGCTGGCCACCTATCTACACTCATCACATCCTGACCTTCCTCCTGAGATGGCCAGCCGATGGAAAATTTGGCAGCAGCTCTCCTGCATATTTCAATCAGGTCCAACTCCCCTGGTGCTGGAGAGGGGGGCCAATCTATGGCGCTGCCCGGTCTAGAGTGGATTTTTAGGGAGAATAGCAAGCCCTTTATCGTTACCCAAGTCATCCTCCAAGAGGTGAGCAATTGCCTCGGCGTTCTCATCCTACTTGTCTTTGTCACCCGTCAAAGAGTTCATATTGTAAGGATGGCTAAGTCTCTCCATAATATCAGACCTTGAGAACTGTTATGAAATTCCACGAGGCAAGACCATGAGAATTGTGAGGCTCTAAAACAATAACTTTCTAATCTGAGAAGATCAGCTTGGAACCAGTTGTTCAACTGTCTTGATCATGCATCATGATCTGCTTTTGCCTTTGACTTTACCTTCTCCACCAGAGCAGATCACGCACATTCCACACAGAATGTCCAAGTTTTTAATTTTGTGTATCTTGTGGCTCTATATTCATGTTTTGTATCATTTTAATTGTCCCTGTGTGATTGGTAAATTGGTCTCAATTTCACTTTGATAAGTGATAAGCTTCGATAAGATCTTAGCCAAATGCTCCACTCCAAGGAAAATTGTCTTCATATCAACTTATGACAAAGGTCTTTGTGAAGCTTTTATTGTCTTGAATTTATGATGGCTTGTTGTGATTTGAGTATTTAAGGGAAATGTGAAAAAGTGTATGTGGGATCCTGTAACCAGGATACCTTGTTTCTGTGTCTGAGGCCCCGTTTACACTAGTGCTTTTTAGTTTTAAAACGGCGTTTTAGATCAAAAACGATCCGCGTCCACACAACCGTTTCACCATGCATTTCTGAACATATCTCAGTCCACACCAAGCCACCAAAAACGTATATCATGTGACCATTCACGCACTCTGGGCACGCACGTTCAAGTATAAACAAGAAGCATGTGTTTAGTAATAACTCAACCAGATGATGAGGTTGAGTTATTACTAAACGTAACAAATGAATAACTGCAAAATGGCACCTAAAACAGACAATAGTGCAAACAATGCTCCCATTTCAGTGTCCATGTAGTTGTTTACATTGAAAGGCTGGTCTGCTGTCTTCTTTGTGTTATAGTCATGTGAAAGGGGCTTGACGAAGAAGGGAAGGATACGCAATGACACAAAATCCCCTATCAGGTAGCGAATCTTAGCTTCTGTTTTCAGATGTCTCTACACTGAGACGGAGCAGCAGCATTTTAGAATGAAAACGGCTAATCCAGCGTTTCCAAAATGATCTGTTTTTGGCGCTCGATAACTCCGGCGTAGTGTAGACGGATGGCGTAACTGTAGCAAAGCTTATGCGTTTTCAAACTAAAACGCATTAGTGTAAAAGGGGCCTGAGTATCTGAGATCTGCACCAAGACTTATATGCTGCAATGTACTTCTACATGGTCAGGTATTAATCTCTAACTCTTACATATATCTTGGGTAATTGATATTGTACATTTCTGAATTGGCTTATATTTTTTAATTATGTGAATTGACATAGAAAATCTTTGCCCTCCAAATAAATGTAAAATTCCTGTTTAACCTTCCAAAAATCATTGTAACTAGTAAATTGTTTAGGCTGATGTTTCTGCAACCTATGACAGGGATTTGTTCATACTGTACATGCATTTAACCTTCAGCCATGGTGTTGGTTCCATTATTGGACTAATAGATGGCTCCTTACAATATCAAAGAGGGTAGAAAGCGTGGGAGAAAACTCATCCATTATCTCTTCAGCTGCACTGAGGCTGAGGATTGATCTCCTGTGTCTCCGCGGGAGCAAAGAGACTTATGCCTAGTTCAGACTGCGTGATTTTAGCCCCGATTTTGGCTCGCCGACAGGTTTTGAGAAATCGCGACAAATGCCTGAAATCACAGGCAAATCGCTGCTCGTGCACGTGAGTGACAATCACACAGTATGAGCTTTCAAAGACGCGATCTGAGAGAATCGCCGATGAGTTGCCGATGCCTGCGAGATATTTGGCGTGCTAAATATCTGGAGCTGTCGGCGATTCAAATCATGCCGTGTGAATTGAGTTTTGACTGAAAATAACATCAGCCATCGCCTACCGCCAATGAGAGAGCAGCTTTCACTTGTGTGTGCACGTGTGTATACCTGCTGCAGGCAGTTAAAAGTTAAAAGCGCTCATTTTCGGTTTATTTGGACCCACGACATGGAGGAAAAACTAGTGGAGGTTTGACAGGACTCAGGAGCAACTGTGTCTGTTTGACGTTTCATACAGAAAGAAATTAGTTTATTATCAACGTTGAGGAGAAATGGCTAATTCCCTTTAAACCCAGGTGAGCAAACATGTACATGTTCTACCCCATTAAAGGCTTCTTTCTCATTATGTGGTTAATAACAAAAGATATACTACGTGTTTTTGGCTGTGAGACGTAGTTTGGATGAAGTTGTCGGCGATTCTTCCTATAGTAAAGTCATACAATGTGAATGTCCCTGTCACCGATCCATCTTGCAGTGTAAACAAAGCAGCGATGAAACGCTAGCCCAGATAGTCATGCAGTGTGAAAACATCTGTGACATGACTACTTTGAAAATCATGCTGTCTGAACTCTGCATTAGATGCCCTTTGGGCGTGGCTGCAACCCGTACACTGCATTTTAAATCCTTTAATGGGAATAAAGAGCAATGTGGGCAGCACTCGGGGTTAGCAAGGACGTGTCTAACTCTTAAACTCGCTGTGCACAGATGTTGAGAATCCTTGTACAAGATCATAGACTGCACAGACATAGGCGAGAGGTCTCTTTTCCTTTCGCCAAGGTGCTGGAGGTGCTCTTGGTTGCCATGACAGAAAACGCAAACTCTCAAGGAAAAACGAGATCACTAGAATGTGCTTTTTGATACAAGCTGTAACCACTTGGGGAAAAAAAGGGGTGAATACCTGCCTTAATGCGCTGGTTCGCACTGCAGAAAATACAGCAGAAGACAAATACTCACTATGACTATGAAGAATACTTACTATGATCTCCCCAGTAGCCTCATTTGGAGATGTATCTGAAAAATGGCTTGTCTGTGTGAACAATTCTACTTCTGGGCCACTCTACTGCAATCTCATGAGGGAGGATAGCTTCCAAAATAGACTTTCATGGGGAAGAGATCGAGAATGAAGTATTGATCGCAGACTGTGTCTTATTATATGTCAGAGGCAGGTCCTCCATGTCACTGCTGTGATTGGTCTGTCAGCTGACAGACATGGTGTAATTGTTGCTTCAAGATTGTGGTTGTCACCTGTCACTTTTCACTTGACATTTGCATACAGTGGAGAATTGGCCAATCTTTCTGATACTCTTGGCTGCTCTCAATGTTTTTTAGTGCTGCTTTCAATCTGATTATGCAAGGCAAGATCATTTATGTTCAAACTCTATATAAATGAACTGAAACCCTTGTTACGCTGAACTTGCAATGTGCCAATGGAAATGCGCTATTAGGCTGGCTACTGCTACTGGCAACTGAAATTTAGGTTACTACTCTTGGGTCACCGTGTTGAGAAGGCCTGGGTTTTCTGATGAAAGTCTGCTTCAGGATGGAGTAACACGACACATATAATTTCTTATGTCTTTATGATTATTAGTAAAGTTTAATGTTTTAGATTCTAGATTATATGATGACATTAGTGTCACAGCTCTGTACAGTAAAACTGAAATAATTTGTGTGTTTATTGCTTTTTAGTATGCCAAATGATTTGTTTTCTCGAGATATACCAAGCCAGGTCAGAGGTCATGGACACCTGTTGAGTAGAACTGGACTCTTGAATGATTGCAAACAACTGTTTCCTGAGTTTAACTTATTTTATGTGTTAATTATTCTGAAGTAAATTATTTTTTGCAGGCTATACTTTCTTTGTCTTAGCAAGCTGTAAGTTTGGATGTTGACTGTAGTAATTTGGCTGGTTGGCTGCTTTAAAAGCACTGAATATGTAAGGCCTGGTTTTTAAGATGAATTTCTAAATGTAAGGCTGAGATGATTTTTAACTGATGTGTCTGATTTTTTAGAGTATTTTACTGATGCAGATTGGGTTAAAAACCCATGCCTAACTAAGGGTCGTAAAGTTAAGTACAGTTAACTTTTTTGTAGGCCTGATGACAGTCTGGTGAAAGAGGTGGTTCTTTTTTATCAAAATGCCTCAAAAAAGATGGTCATCATAACCAAACTTTCTAATGAACCAAAATATTTCCTAAAGGATTAGAATATAGAACTATAAACAAATACTTTTTAAATTACACATTTTTTACATCATTGAAAAAATAGGAATCTGTTTACGTTGTCAATATATTATAAACTCTAGCCTTTTGTAAGTTATTAGGCAAATAAAAAACTGGACAGCATATTCAACTTTCCTCAGCCAGAATTTGGCAATTTGAATAATAAAAAATTAATTAATTAATTAATTAATAATTCATTCATTCATTCATTCATTTTATTTGTCGGCTTAGTCCCTTTATTAATCCGGGGTTGCCACAGCGGAATGAACCGCTAACTTATCCAGCACGGTTTTACACAGCGGATGCCCTTCCAGCTCTGGGAAAATACTAAAAAATTAAAACATAATAATATTAGTAAAGAGCTTCATAATTTTTCTAGCCTCTCTTGTAAAAAGTACATTTGATTGAAAATTCATGGATAACAAAAACACCCAAATTAGTATTCAAATTAGGCCGTACTCACACTAGGTACAGTTGCCAAAAGCACGCTTGTCCCCCCTCCCGTCTCCCCCGACGGCCAGCACTCACACCACAATCAGGCCTGGGCACGCTTACGTCATCGATGCTGCGCTGTTCAGTGAGAAGCCCTGTCACTCAGCAGCACAATGGAGATTTCTCTAGTTATATCGTTTCAGTCGGTTTGATATGCAGTGACATGCAGTCAAATATTTCGCCAAACAGTCCTTAGGGATGCGGTGACATGCAGTCAGATATTTCGCCGAACAGATCCGCCACTTTTGGCGCTCATAAACAATCATAAAGCCCTCGTGCTGCAGGAATGAGGAGGTTTGCTGAAGGCGCGCAGCTGTCGTGCAGTGAGGGGTTTGCGTATTTAATAAACATAGTGTGAGTAGGCCCTTAATTTTAATATAAGCTGCTTTTGGTGCTTCACACCTTTTTATCTGTCATGTTTTTGTTTTAAGAAAAAGGTTCAAGATTTAGAATTACTTGTAAATGTTTTAAATCGTAAATGTTTTCTCTATTTAAAAACAATACAGTAGTAAAAATTGACTTCACTTACATCTAAATTTATGTTTTCTTGCACAGCTGGATGTTGGACAAATAATTGTTGGAAAAATAATTGTTTGCACTGGCCAAAACTGATTAACTAGTCACAATGATGTGATGGTTAAAAGAGAATTCAGCATGGTCTTAAAGCCTTTTTGATGGGTTATTTTCAAATTCTGGACCTTTGTTATTGAGGGATGGGTCTTTCAAATCACCCGCACCCCCAAGACTACAGGTCTGCTTTGCTATCTGAATGTTAAAGGTAAATATTATTTGACTTGATGGCATTAAAACAGTGACATTGACTAAGTCAATAACCACATTTTCCAGAGAGCACCCTCACCTCAGTACAGAGAAAATAAGTAGAGAATTGAGTTTAAGACTAAGTAATTTGCCATAAAGGCTAATGCAGCAGTGAGTCACTTTATGTATGTGAGGGTTGTCAAGGTCTGAGGAACATAATAGTTTAGATTTTGTGTAGAACAGAGAGATACAGTGCATCCAGAAAGTATTCATCGTGCTTTAGTTTTTTAAACATTTTTTATGTTACAGCCTTATTTCAAAATGAAATAAATGTATTTATTTCCTCAAAATTCCACACACAATACCCAATAATGACAATGTAAATAAAACTTTTTTTAATTGCTGCAAATTTATTACAAATAAAATAACCTGAAAAATCACATGTACATAAGTATTTACAGCCTTTGCTTAATACTATGTTTATGCACCTTTGGCAGCAATTACAGCCTCAAGTCATTTTGAATATGATGCCACAAGCTTGGCACACCTGTCTTTGCGAATTTTTGTCCATTCCTGTTTGCAGTAGATTTTAAGCTGCATCAGGTTGGATGGGAAACGATGGTGTACAGCAGATTTCACCTGTAAGATGGTTATATTTCTCCATAATATCAAATGCTGTAAACTGCAGTGAAATTCTCTAAGGTCAGACCATGAGAAATAACATGCTATAAAACTATAAACTTTTTAATCTTCGGAGAGGATCTCGAGAAAGCCATCTGGACAGTTGACCCATCAACTATCCTCAGACCCTCTTGCCCTCCCCAGTTATACGGCCTGGGTCATTGAAAAGTTACTCAGCAATGACCACATTTCAAGTTTCTATGGTGAAATGATGTCATTCCTTCATTAATTTTCTTGTCGGCTTAGTCCCTTTATTATTCTGGGGTTGCCACAGTGGAATGAACCGCCAACTTACCCAGCATGTTTTTATGCAGCGGATGCCCTTCCAGCCGCAACCCATCTCTAGGAAAAATTTACAAAAACTCATTCACACACTATGGACAATTTAGCCTACCCATTTCACCTGTACCACATGTCTTTGGACTGTGGGGGAAACCGGAGCAAACCCACACAAACGCAGGGAGAACATGCAAACTCCACACAGAAATGCCAACTTACCCGATGATCGAACCAGCGACCCAGTGACCTTCTTGCTGTGAGGCAACAGCACTACCTCCTGCACCACTGCTTCCCCGGTGAAATTATGTGATATGTATAATTGCAGTATTTGTAATTTTAAATTGTCATGCTTGGTATCATTTTAAAGATCTCAGTGCGAGTATAAATGTGATCTCAGTTTTATCTCAATATCATAGAACAAAATAGATGATCTCAGATTTGGGTAAATTTTGTCCTCTCTCATGGGAGAGGATGTCCTGTATAAGATCTTTTGTCAAGTCTTGTCTTCTTTCTCAGATGGTATTTGGCTTCAGGGTAAAACCCCTGGACAAGTCTTTGTGAAGTTTTAATCAATTTGAATTTATGACCTTTTGGGTATTAAAGGAAATTTGGCGAAACACTCAGGGAAGCATCTGTAATCATATGAAACTTCCCGCACAGTCTCTATGTGTCTACATTGCTAGGTATGATGACTCTTTGACAATTGTTTATTTTACAAATTGCCTTAGTGTTTTATGCTGATCATGTTGTGTAATCATTTTGTACTTCTTCTGCATGTTTTGATTGTGATATGTTAATCAATCACTGCCTGGTAAATAAATGTAAAATTATTATTGTTCAACTCTAATATCTCCTGAAATCATTTAAATCTAGTTTCCTCAGC
Organism: Danio rerio; assembly: GCF_052040795.2. NCBI lineage: Eukaryota > Metazoa > Chordata > Actinopteri > Cypriniformes > Danionidae > Danio > Danio rerio. The sequence continues at coordinate 18,592,142 of NC_141036.1, read as the reverse complement.
CTACGACCAGGATTAGTCATACATTCAGGCTCAATGGATGTAGCATGGGCACAGCATCAGAGACCTGATGATTTGTAACAATCACTGATATAATCTAGGGGCTAAATCAAGCATGGGGAGGCCTATTATTACCTCCCCTATAGCTGTGCCGGCAGCTAGCTCTCTGTAACTCTCACATGGTCGCCCACTGAAGCTAAGCAGGGCTGCGCCCGGTCAGTACCTGGATGGGAGACCACATGGGAAAGCTAGGTTGCTGCCGGAAGTGGTGTTAGTGAGGCCAGCAGGGGGCGCCCAACCTGCGGTCTGTGTGGGTCCTAATTGCCCCAGTATAGTGACGGGGACGCTATACTGCTCAGTGAGTGCCGTCTTTCGGATGAGACGTTAAACCGAGGTCCCGACTATCTGTGGTCGTTAAAAATCCCAGGATGTCCTTCAAAAAGAGTAGGGGTTTAACCCCGGCATCCAGGCCAAATCTGCCCACTGGCCTTTGTCCATCATGGCCTCCTAACCATCCCCATATTCCAATTGGCTTCATCGCTGTCTCCTCTCCACCAATCAGCTGGTGTGTGGTGTGCGGTCTGGTGCAAAATGGCTGCCGTTGTGTCATCCAGGTGGATGCTGCACACTGGTGGTGGATGAGGAGATTCCCCCCATTGTGTGTAAAGCGCTTTGAGTGCCCAGAAAAGTGCTATATAAATGTAAGGAATTATTATTATTATTATTAAAGGAAATTAGCTTATCTGCTAATAATCGGATCTGGCGAGGATGTGTCTGTGAGCAAATGTAATTGGCCAGCATACTGACTCCAAGCGACTTCGGGTAAACGATGAACCAATAATTGGGAATAAGGATTTATTAGGTTAATCAATCTAAATTAGACCTAATCAAAACATATAAGGTGATCAGCCAGAATTAGATGAATCTAAAATTAAATTATTATAAATTTGTAGTCAGATAAGTATAAGGGTCAAAATTGGATTTATAAAACAAAAGTTTAATAATTTTTTAATTATTTGTTTACAACTGCGCGAGAATAGACTGACACACAGAATTCTTCCCCCCACATCCATGGAAACCACCATTCAACATCCAAACCATTGAGTGGGGCTTACACACCAGAGATGTTCAATAGGATTTAGCTCTGGGCTCATTGGAACTTTCAGAGCAGCAGAAACTTTTTTTGCAACCTTCCCCAGCCTTGTGCCTCTAGAACACAGGTGTCAAAGCCAGTTCCTGGAGGGCCGGAGCTCTGCACAGTTTAGTTCCAACCCTAATTAGCACACCTGATCTAACTAATTGAGCCCTTCAGGCTTGTTTGAAACCTACAGGTAAGTGTGTTGAAGCAGGGTTGGAACTAAACTGTGCAGGGCTGCGGCCCTCCAGGAACTGGCTTTAACACCTGTGCTCTAGACAATCCTGTCTCGGAGGTTTACAGACAATTCCTTTGTCTACATGCTTGGTTTGTGCTTTGACATATACTGTCAACCCTGAGACCTTATATAGACAGATGTATGCCTTTTTAAATCATGTACAATTAACTAAATTTATGGCAGGTGAACTCCAATTAAGCTGCTGAAACATCTCAAGAATGATCAATGGAGACATAATGTACCTGACCTTAATTTAGAGCATCATGGCAAAGACTGTGAATACTTATGTACATGTGATTTTTCAGGTTTTTCATTGTCATTATGGGGAATTGGGTGTAGAATTTTGAGGAAATAAATTAATTTAATTAATTTTAGAATAATGCTGTAACATTAAAAAAAAAAGTGAAGCGCTATGAATACTTTCTGGACGCACTGTAAGCCTGATGGTTTAACAGTTGATGTAAGAATTCAGTAAGAAGTATTTGAAATTAGTTATACTGTAGCAGCAAAAAATTATGTTTTAAAAAACAAAAATCCAGTATGAGTTTTGGAATCATTTGGAACCAGTCAAGTCAACTCAAGTTAATATTATTGGGAATACTAATAATGTTTTTTGAAAATGTTACTCCCTTATGTTTTATATTATGTAGGCTGTCTTTTAATGAATATTTGGCAGAGGATATAACCACTTTCAATTTTCTGTAGTGTCTTCACTTTTCTTGACAGAAAGTGAAGTATTAGACTTGGCAAGTATTGGCAAGACAAGGCAAGAAATGTTGCAATGTTAATTTGACAGCTTACAAGACTCAGCACTGATGTGTTTGTGTGCGCGTGCTGTGTAAATAGCCTCGTCATCAGCCCTTGACAAACCCCCAGCTGTGTGTGTGTAATCACTGGCAATCTGGAACAGGTTTGTGTTACTAAATGATCTGACTCAATTATAATTCAATTGAAGTAATAGTTTTTTATTTTAGTATGCAATTTAAACAATAATTTCAATCTAAATTTATATTAGCAACTGTATATTAGCAATCAGCAAGAATTTGCTGATTTTATTATGTAAAATACTTCTGGCCAAAGATAAAATTTTAATTATTGGTGATTTTAATATTCCTTTAGATAATGAAAAATGCTTTACATCTGGCCTTTTTAGACTTACTAGCCTCTGTTGGAGTGAAACAGTATGTCTCAGGGCCTACAAAGCATGACACTGCAACAAAAACGTTCGAGGTTACAAAAGTAACCCTTCGTTCCACGAGGAGGGGAACGGAAGTGCTATTAAGTGGATTTGATCTTTGTGAAAATCCACGAAATGGGAGGATTAGGTTCAGAAGCCGCTTGTCTGAAAGAGTATTGAACGGGCCACTGAATGCAATGAATTGGCAGCGTAAGCTTGCACAGGTGTGCTTCATTGCCAATTATGCCAGCATATAAGCACATCTGGAGCGAGCAAACGCCATCTTTTTAAGCTGAAGAGACTTTCAAACAGCTAAGGGACAGTCATTATGGCGACGGAGTATAGCACTTCCGTTCCCCTCCTCAGGGAACGAAGGGTTACTTCTGTAACCTCGAACGGTTCCCTTCGGTTGGGGAACTTCAGCACTATTAAGTGGATTTGATCTTTGTGAAAATCCATGAAATGGGAGAACTATGGAAAGCGCCATAATGACTGCACCTTACCAACGCCCCCAATGAGGGGATAGTCAAGCAAGCGTGACGCACCCACATCATGGGAGGCGCGGTCCTCCAACGTGTCCCTGGCCCTAATTTATCCTACTTCAACAGAAGTCTTACGGATTGAGATATATTTTTTGGGAAGTCGTGAGCATCTAGATAATTCTAGGAAATACGACAGTATGTTGGGTAGCGTGCAATCCCGTTAGGGAGGACGCTGCGGAGGCCATCCGTTACCCAAGGGGGGATAGATGGCAGAATTGACATATGGACTTGCCCTAAAAAGGGGGAGTACGCATAGCAAAAGAGTGGTTAGCGGAGAGGGAAGACACGGGTCCACCCAGGGCGGAATAAGCATATGGGATCGCCTAGTGGGGATCACGCATAGCAGGCACCTATACCCAAAACGCGGGCTGACCAGCGGGCAGACCTATGACATAGTGGGCCAGCAAGTGACTCCTCCGCTGAGTCAGTGCTGGGGGCCACGGAGGAATCTGCAGGGCTCACCTGACGGGGAACTTTACTGACAGATAAAAAGGCGCACGTACCTCCGTGTTAGGGAGAATGGCGCAGCAAGCATGTTTCAACACCCTACCGAATTGTTTCCTCAATCACCAAGGGTTACCTAATATCCTTGAGAAAACCGGCTCCACTCGCAGATTGTAAAACCTTGCAAATGTGTTGGGTGTAGAGCAGCCCGCAGCTCTACAGATGTCTGTTAGAGAGGCGCCGCGTGCGCGCGCTCGAGAGGATGCGAAGCTCCGAGTGGAGTGCACACGCACTCTTGGGGGACGCGGCCCACCTCGGCTCTGATAAGCGAGAGAATGGCATCCACAATCCAGTGGGAAAACTTATTTCTGTACGGCACTTCCCTGCTGCCGACCGCCATAACATACGAAGAGCTGCTCAGATGATCTAAACTCTGAGTACGGTCCGGATAATACGCAAAACGCGAACTGGACAATAAAGAAAGGGCTGGGTCTGCCTCCTCCGAGGGCAGCGCTTGCAGGCTCACTACCTAGTATTAAAACGGAATGGTAGAAACCTTGGGCACATATCGTGGACGGGGTCTCAGGACGTGAGAGAAAGCCAGCCCAATTACAGGCACGAGTCACTGACCGAAAAATGCCTCCGGGTCCCCGACCCTCTAATCGATATCAACGCGACCAGCAGAGCTGTCTTCAGGGACAGAAAGATACTGAGTCGTGGATCGAAGGGATCTGACATGGCTCGTGTAGCGAGGGCAAGATCCTAAAAGGGCATGAGAGGGGGCGGGGTGGCCCTTAGCGCCCCTAAGGAACAGAATGATGAGGTTATGCGTTCCCACGGTGCTGCCAGCCACCGCGTCATGAGAGCGAAGATGGCAGCCACGTAACCTTGAGTGTGGAGGGCGTCAGCCTGCTCTCCAGCTTCTCTCGGCGTAAAGAAAGCACAGCGCTGATATGGCAAATTACGGGGGTCTTCTCTGCGAGAGACGCACCATTCAGTGAATAGACTCCACTTCAGAGCATAGGCGCGCTCGGGGAGGGGGCTCTAGCCCGAGTGAAGTTAATAGCCACCGCAATCGGAGGTTACCCAAGTCTTCCTCGCGTCTAAGGACCTCCAAAGATCGGCGAGGGTGCCAGATGGTGCCCTGTCCCTGAGAGAGTAGGTGCTCTCTCGAAGGGAACTGCCAGGGGAGGGCTATCGCGAGGGAGAGCTCTGACATCCAGGTCCGGTTGAGCCAGAGGGGCGCAACCAGCAACCTGTTCCTCGTCCTCTCTGACCTTGCACAGTAACTGCGCGAGCAGGCTCATTGGGGGAAACGCCGCCGTACTGTCCGTCCTGATCAGCACGTGTTGCCGCTCCAGCAACGGAAAAAAACAGTGGAGAGAGAGGAACACTGCCAACAGCTCCAGGCGATATGCCAATGCAACTGGGTACCTTTCCACAGGTCCGCAGCCGCATGCCCGCAACGCACAGCCCCCCAGCCCGTGTTGGAAGCGTCAGACATCCAGGCCTGTAGGAACGAGGGGTCGCTCCAAGGGCTGAGGGTGCGGCGACACAGCGCAGTACCAGAGACTCTGTGTGCGCGCGCGTGCCATGCGCGTCTGGGGACTCGATCGTGAAGCCAGTGCTGAAGTGGTCTCATTTAGAGTAATCCGAGCGGCACGAAGCGGCTGCTGAAGCCATATGCCCCAGGAGCCTCTGAAATAGTTTCAGTGGGACCACTATTTTACTGTCGAGCTCTCTCAGACAGTACAGCATCAGCTGAGCGCGCTCCCTGGAGAGGCGCGCTGCCATGGTGACCGAGTCCAGCTCCAGCCCGAGAGAAGAGATCCTCTCCATGGGTGCGAGTTTGCTCTTTTCTCGGTTGACCTGAAACCCCAACAGGTGGAAGTGCCGGAGCACTTTGTCTCTGTGCATAATCAATTGCTCTGAGAGAGGGCAAAAATCAGCTAGTCAAGAAAATTGAGTATGCAGATGCCCACGAGCCGAAGGGGCGCTAAGGCACTCTCCGTGGGCTTGGTGAGGACCCGCGGAGACAGAGAGAGCCCGAAGGGGAGGGCTTTGTATTGCCAAGCTCGACCTTCAAACGCAAACCGCAGAAACTGACGGTGGCGAGGAAGAGTGGAGACATGGAAATACGCGTCCATCAGGTCTAATGCTGCTGACCAACCCAGAGGACTAACGCACCGGAGGATGGGCTGTAAAACCCGCTCTCCATCTCGGCAGGAGGGAGTGGCTCGATTGCATCCTTCGCCAAGAGGACAGCAATCTCCTCTCGCAAGACAGGGGCGGACAGGGGGCTGACCCTGGTGAATACACACCTGTGACTTGGGGGGCCGTTTCGCAAACTGAATCGCATAGCCGAGTCTGATTGTGCGTATGAGCCACCGCGAGGGGCTGGCCCGCGCTAACCAGGCAGGCAGAGCTCTCGCTAATGGACTCATCGCTACAATCGCTGACGTACCAGCAGTGGGGCAGCGCGGAGTGGGTGTGCTGATCCGGGAAGCGCGCGGGTCCCACGGAAAAGCTGGAGGTGAGATATTTGCTTTTACTCCGCACCCGAGCTCCGGAGGGCAGGCTCGAGGGGTGGTGAGAAAGGAGACCGTCCTCCCAGCGCTCGTGAGCCACTGACGAAACGCACCAAATCTGCAAGCTAAAAAGCATAGCGTCCCAGACTGGCAGATTTCGGGCTGTCACATCTGGGGAAGTGGAAAAGGGCTCTTTCATGATGTTTTCATGGCAGTAAAAAGTGCCGTTGGAAATGGGGCCCCGCCCTCCAGTGAGGAAAGAGCAAGTTCCCTCTTCTCCAGATGGCCTGTCCCAGGGACGCTTCGCGGTCCGTTGCCGGACTTAGCGGCGTTCTGGGCAGGGGGAGCCTGCTTCCGAGGTGCCCGACACGCTCGCTTCGCCAGAGGCGTGTACGGGGGCAGAGCAGCTCTCGTAGGCGGGCGCCTTCGGAGAGGAGCAGGTATGAATGGCACGGAGGGCGGAGCGGGCTACGGACCGCCGATAAGACATCACCCATCAACTGCTCTCTCACCACCTTGAATTCCTAGGTGAATTCACAGACGGTGTCGCCAAACATGGCTTGGGATATGGGGAAGTCAAGAAAGCGGACTTTGTCGACTTCGCGCATATCAGCCAGGGGTGGCGCTCCTGGATCACTAATGTGGACATCGTCCTCCCCAACGCACACGCAGCGGACTCAGTAGTCCGAAGAGCTAAGTTGGCGGCAGTGCGGAGCTCGTAAGCCTGGGTTGGACCCACCCTCGTGCAGCTCGGCCAGCGCCTGCGATTGGTAGCGCTGGTAGGTGGCTATCGCATGCAAGGCGGAAGCAGCCTGGCCCGCAGCTATGTAAGCTCTAGCTCCGAGGGAGGCAGATAACTTACAGGCTTTGGATGGGGGACGAGGCGGACTCCGCCACCCCTCTAGTCAGTCCGGCCGCGGAGCTGGGGGATAAACCATCTCCAACCCACGGCCGAAGCAGCTCGGGAAAGCACGGCTAACATGTCCGTTTCACGATCCGTAGTGACAGCGCTCACCTGCCTGGAGGGGGCGAGCGGGTCTGGATCATCATCGGACAATGAAAGCCCACCCTCCGATGCCGCGGTGGACGTCTCCGGTGTCATCGGGCGTAAGGGCTACCATCTGTTAGAAGGATCGCTTCCCCCGCCCGAAGCTTGGATGGAGTGCTTAGAGGACCGGGAGGTCTGCGGGCCCGTGGGCGACAGATTATCTCTCGCTGAAACCCTCAGATCTGCCCGAGTGCCTGCTGCAGAGCAGGGGACAACTGGGGTGGTTCGCCCTTTTGCAAAGGCTAGCCGCGATCTTTACTGCGCAACAGTCATGGCATCGCAATGACGACATGAACTGCCCGCGAGCAGTGCATTAACATGCTGGACCCCCCAGGCATGCAACGCAGTGAAAAGGACGTGCTGCACGACTGTGTTGCTCTTTCTGTGAAGTTTGCAACTTTATACATACTGCTCTGGAGGACCGGACCCAAAGAACGCCTGGCAAGGGAGAAACCCAGCCAATCTAACTAAACATGCATTTCTCAACAAAACAATAATGACAATATGATTTTTTTTCACATGCAAGATATCAGAGATAAAATAAGCATCATCAAGCTGCCTCCTACATCATTGTCCCAATAATAACACTACAGACCATTATGAAAAAAAAAATTTAACTTTTTTAGCAGTAGGTGAGGAAGAACTGTCCAAACTGATACATTCGTCCAAATCAACAACATCTATGCTAGATCCTACACCCACCAAATTATTAAAACAATTGTTTTCAGAAGTTTCTGAACCTGTTCTAAACGCTTTGAATTCATCCTTACTCTTAGGATTTGTTCCAAAAACTTTTAAACTAACTGTCATTAATCCCAATTCTACCCCTTAGCTCTTCCTCTTACCCCTACCCCTCGTTTAGCGAGTGCACGCCAAGGGGTAGGGGTGTCCCAATTCTCTTTAGCTTGAAGGCGTAGGGCTAAGAGGAAGAGGTGAATTGCCCTTTGAACGAAGAATTTTCAGGACCACATTTGAAACCAAGGGGTAAGAAAATTTCCTAGAATGCACCTGTCACAAAGGGAGTATTGCTGAACCCGGAAGTAAAGAGATCCACAAATAAGTATTTTTTTTGTCATTATTGCGAATTTTTAAGACAAACAAACATATTTTTTAACATATTCATAAATGCGTTTGTTTTACCGTCATGCTTTTTTTTAAAAACGGAAAAATACGCTAAATTTTGCAATCTATAATTCCTATTAATAACTCCTGTACAGCAGTCCCACAACATTCTGACACTCGAATACCCTGTCAATAATGTCTAGTGTCTGTCAATGGGCTTTTTTCAGTGTCTGCTGTAATGTTAATGTTTTTGGTGTTTACATTGATGAATATGGCCAATGTTTAAATACACAGTAAAGTTATGATCCTATTGCCACATTAGATCGTTATGAAGACATAATATATGCTTTCAGAGATTTCCCGAAGATAAAAACCAAAAAATAAAACATCTTGAGTAACTACAGCAGTTGTGATTGTCTGATCTCACATGTAGCAAGAGATCGCGAGGACATATGATGGCGTGTGCAGGTCGTGTAGTGCTGTCCCAATTCTTAGAGGTAAATTTTGAAGCTCTTCCCCTTCACCCCTGGTTGTTAGGGCTGGAAGGGGTAGGGGTAAAAAAATAAAATTTGGATTGGGCCTTAGTCTCAACCACAGCTTGATCCCAAAGAATTTGTAATTTATAGACCCATTTCAAACCAGCCTTTTCTATCAAAGATACTAGAAAAAGTTGTATGTGCTCAACCATGTTCCTTCCTACAGAGAAACAATATGTGGATAAAATATGTAATTAGAGCATTTCATAGCACAGAAACAGCACTCCTAAGATTTACAAATTACCTCCTTCTGTCATCCGATCATGGCACTTCAGTGTTGCAGCTGATACAATTGATCATAATATTTTCCTTGAGCGTCTCCATTAATTCTGGACAAGTGATTATTCCCATAATATCAAAATAAACTGTAGCCGGCAGATCTTTCTCATATCTAGCATCTAAACTCTGGAACAGCCTTTTTAGCACAGTTCGGGAAGCAGACACACTCTGTTAGTTTAAAGCTAGATTAAAGACACCTTTCTTTGGACTAACATACAGATAAAACACAAATGCTTTTAAAATCCAAATCTTCTAAAATATTGTTAGTCTGCATTATTTAGGGCAACCGGAGCCGGGAACACTTCCCAAAAAACATTATAATTTGAAATGGCATCTACGTTTATGTTAGTCTGTTTTTATTATTCCGAGATTTTCATAATCCTAGACCAGGCCGAGATGAGATGAGTTTTCACATTGATCCTGATGGGCCAGCCTGTACACCAGTCAGTGACCTCTCCCTCCTGCAGCTTCTCCAAGATGGATGTCCAGCGTTCCCCAGGCACCAGCGCCTAGACTGCAGCTCTGCACAAGAAGATTGACCAGCGCAGAAATGGTCGTGCCCAAGTGAGCCTGGTTTCACTCAAGTTTTTTTTCTTCACTTTTGTCAATTGGCGTAGTATGTTCCTTGTCACTGTCGCTACTGGCTTGCATAGTTTGGGACTTGTGGAGCTGTGCATCCATGGATATGGTCTTCAGTTTTTGGACTTTCAGCAGTGAAAATTAAACCACACTGAACGGACCCCAGCCCGGCTCCTTGCTCTGCCAACCCCAGCCCGGCTCCTTCCAGCCCCGCCGGCTCGAGTCCAGCTGCCTCCAGCTCCGCCGGCTCCAGTCCACTTGCCTCCAGCCCCGCCGGCTCTTGTCAAGCTGCCTCCAGCTCCAGTTGCCTCTCATCCAGCCAGCTCCCCATAGACCTCCTGCCTTGTCTTTTCTGCTGGATTGTCCCTGGGTCATCCCTCCCGCACCCTGGTTTCCTGCTGGGGCCCCTGACCTGCTGAACCCACCCTGGAGGTTCCCTCTCGATCCTCCCTGGTCTAAACCTCCCATCCCTCCCCTTGCTCCTCCTCTGCTCCAACCCCCCCAGCACCCCTCCACCCTCCCACCGGGACACATTTGGGAGCGTCTGGAATCCACTCCTTAAGAGGGGGGTAATGTCATGACTGTCTTGGACCACAAGATGGCACTGTAGTTCACCAGCGAACTTATGTGGTAAACTACAGTTGTTAAGAACTACACATCCATACATTCCCTCGTGCACACATGCCGCTTCCATTTATACTGATTGCAATAAACAACTGTCTCCATTTCACCCGTTTGTTTGTTTGTTCGTTTGTCTATCTGGTCTAGTAAGTCTTGTAAATTCTGCTATAGTTCCTTGTTTTGTTTGTTTGTTGTTATTTTGTTACTTTGATTTTTGGATGTCTTGTTTTTTTGTTTACTGCACGATTTTATTTAAAACTGCACTTGGATCCAACACCCTTTTTGTCTCTGTCCCTTAACAAACCGTGACAGGACTGCTGATGCTTATGACTGCATTAACACTACATTAATAAATGTTTGTTAGCAGTTTATAAATACAACTAAAAATGTTGTGTTATTGACTTAAACGCACATGTATAATGTGCTTAATGATTGTGTTTTCATACTTTGTTAATGATTCATTTTTCGTTTCACATTCTAACTTCATTATATACAAACGTTGTGTATAATGAACAATATACAAATATTGTGTTTTTTTAAAGATCATTTGGACTGCATAAGTAAATGATTAATAAACTATTCAAATTAGCATTTATATATCTTATGTAGTGGTATTTGGATTTATCAAATATTACATTCAATATTTAGGTATTAATATTAATATTGATATTTAAGCCTCATGTGGGTGCACCAATTGATGTAGAAATAACAGATGAATAACTCCTTTTAAATGGGGCACCAGACAGCTTTCCACTGTCAAAATAATTAACAATGAAATATTGTTAATTAAAATATACAAATGAGGAGTTTATTATCTGGCCAAATTTAAAGTATAATGAGATTGTTTGACTTGTAGAGCCTTTTTTCTGTATTATCAACACAAGGAAGACACAACTGTAATGAATGTGTATGTATTAACAAAATAGTAATCAAGGGTAACTACAATTACTAAATGTAAAATAAATTAAGTGCATAGGCGAGTTATGAAGGTGATTGTCAAGGTAAGGTAAACCTTATTCTACAATAACAAAGAACTGAGGAAGTTTTTGTTATTAATGAATATCAGTTATAAACATCTAATTATTAGAATATTTTATACTGAAACACACTATGCCAAGGTCTAATTTAGAGGGTTGGAAAGTGTAATAAATACGTTTATGCCTTTGATGCAGTGGTTGGAAGAAGTTGGATCTTCTTGCAGATCTTGAAGCATGAAACGAGCAGACTTGGCTCTCTTGAGCTTTGAGAAGAAGAAATCTGTAGATTCTTTAATACGCAGAAATTTCTGGATGTGGTGGTTCGATGTCGGGGACACTCCGACGTCTTTATCCTTGAATGTAGAAATCTTTATATTCTGGAACATGCAGAAATTGGAGATTTCTGGAGGTGGTGGTTTGATGTCTGGGACACGCTGGCGTCTTTTTCCTTGAGTGTAGAAATCTGTATATATTCTGGAACACGCAGAAATTTGAGATTTCTGGAAGTGGTAGTTGATGTCAGGGACAAGCTGACGTCTTTATCCTTGAGCATAGAACTCTGTATATTCTGGAACACGCAGAAATTGAGATTTCTGGAGTTGGTGGTACGATGTCGGGTACACGCCGATGTCTTTTTTCTTGAGCGTAGAAATCTGTATATTCTGGAACATGCAGAAATTGAGATTTCTGGAGTTGGTGGTTCGATGTCGGGTACACGCCGATGTCTTTATTCTTGAGTATAGAAATCTGTATATTCTGGAACACGCAGAAATTGAGATTTCTGGAGGTGGTGGATCGAAGTCGGGGACACGTTGACGTCTTTTCCTTGAAGGTAGAGTTCCTGGAAATCTGGGACACGCAGATTTCTGGAGGTGGTGGTCTTGAAGCTATGGTTTCAGATGCCTTGGAAAAATCACTGTGAATCCAATAACCAAATCCTTGCTGAAACACACAGCAAAAGTTCCGATACCACCACTTGTTGTTACTACCACGCTTCTGCACCACTCTTGCTCTGAACTGAACCACCCTTCTGAACAGAACCCCCTTTAAAACAGAACCCCATTCTTTGTTTGAGAGAATGTCTTTAATACATTCTCTGAAAGGTTTGATTGAAAGGATGCCACCTTTCAAATCCAGCATTGTGATTGGATGATCCTGTGAGTTGGTCACTGGGAGGTGTCATCCATAATGTGGTCTGCATTTGCATAGTCATAGTCCACTGGTTAACTATTATAATATTTAAAAGTCTTAAATATTTTTCTATGCATAATTAAAACAAAAACCACATCTAATTTACCCAAGGCATTATTTGCAAGTCTAAACATCACTATGTAATGTTGATCTTTACCCAAGCATTCATATATAAACCTTAATAAGCAAAGTTTTATACAGTGAAGTATTTCAAGCAGTGCATGATCATTTGAATCTACAGGTATATGAAGTGAAATATTCCATTTGTGCCTCTTGTGTGAAATGTAAGTTTTCTGATCCATGTGTATATCTGTGTCGTGAGACAATGTCGAATGTTGATTGGATCAAGAAGCTGTTTTGCAAGTTCTGGGCTCTTAACACCTTTGTCTTTTAGGCCGTACTCACACTAGGTACAGTTGCCTCGAATCGGGCCAAAGCACGCTTGTCCCCCCTCCCGTCTCCCCCGACGGCCTGCGCTCACACCATATCGGGCCTCAGCATGCTTACGTCATCGCTGCTGCGCTGTTCAGAAGCGCTCTCTATGGCAAGCCTTTTTAGCATTTAAATCTTTGTTCTGACTCCATAAATATATTTAGAGATATCTCTTATTATATTTTGACTAGTCATAATTATAATTCGACTTGTCAGAATGACAATTAGAGATATCTGCAATTGCAATTGTACTAGTACGAAATCAGATTGGAGATATCTGCAAATATATTATGACTAGTCATATTCCTCCATTGACTTCCATTGAAAAATATTTGCAGATATCTCTAACTGAGTTTTGACTAGTCACAATTGTAATTAGAGATATCTCTAACTGAGTTTTACTAGTCATACATTTGGAGATGTCTTTAATTCGTAATATTTAGAGATATTTACAAATATATTTGAAGATATCTCTAATTAATTTACTAATAGTCGAATTACAGTTGTAGATATCTTGAATTGGATTTTTGACGAGTCAAAACTCAGAGATATCTGCAAATATTTTTCAATGGAAGTCAATGGAGGAATATGACTAGTCATAATATATTTGCAGATATCTCCAATCTGATTTTGTACTAGTACAATTGTAATTGCAGATATCTCTAATTGTCATTCTGACAAGTCGAATTATAATAATGACTTGTCAAAATATATAATTATATCTCTAAATATATTTATGGATAGTCAGAACAAGGTTTAAATGTTAAAACGGCTTGCCATACGCTCTCTCACTCAGCAGCACAGTGGAGAGTTCTCTAGTTATATCGTTTCAGTCGTTTGTTATGCAGTGACATGCAGTCAAATATTTCGCCAAACAGTCCTTAGGGATGCAGGGACACGCAGTCAGATATTTTACCGAACAGATCCGCCACTTTTGGCGCTCATAAACAATCAAAGCTCTCGTGCTGCAGGAATGAGGAGATCTGCTGAAGGCGCGCAGCTGGCGTGCTGTGAGGAGTTTGCGTCTTTAATAAACTACGGCAGTTTGCGATCACTGAACAGTAAGAATGATTAATAAATCCATATCAAACAGTCCCTTAAAAGTCACGTCTCGCTTTCGGTTTCGGGCTTTGGCGCGTTTCGCGCTCACACACAAGCGTACCGTGCCAAAGCCCAAGTGTACCGCGCTCAGGCACACCTCTTCCAACCGGGCCAGGGCCGGCCAAGTGAACCGTGCTTGAGTCCGATTCAGCGCACTCACACTTCTCAAACGATCCGGGAAACGGGCCTGGGCACGGTACGGATGGCATAGTGTGAGTAGGCCCTTAGATAAACAAAAGACAGATAGTCACTATTTCAATTGCCACTTTCTGATGAGCTTTCTGATTATGTTGGAAATTAATTTCTACAAGTTAATTTCCACAACTTCCTGGCTTTACCACTGATCACTACACTTATTATATTCCCGCATAAAATAATATTTACCTTGTATGTTAATAAATGTTTTATTAAGTCAACTTCATTCAGTTTTATGATCTAATAATTTTTTTTTTAATTGCGTTTTCCATACGGTTCTAACTTAGGGTTTCTGATTTGGGGTTGTATTCAAAACCTAGAAAGGTACCAAGAACATTATCAAAACAGTCCATGGATCGTCATTTAGAATGCACATTCTTGAAAGCACTAAATGTGGTGGTATGCAGAAATACATTAAAATGTATTTTAAAATTCAAAATTAACTTTGACTTGTAGTTTATTATAGACAATACAACAGCACATTATTTAATGTGTTCCTCATGATTATAGTTTTTTTAAACAAACACGTATTCCAATTTTGGTTCTTGCAACAAATTAAAAAAATAGTTGGAACAGTAAAGCATTTACAGTAGAGCATTTACTTTGTAATGTTGCCATTTCAACACTTAAAATATGTTTAGGAATGAAAACAGTACATAGTCTTTGTTGTTGCATTTTGCGCTTTAAAATGCACCACACTTTCTCTGTTGGAGACAGGTTGAGACTGCAAGCAGGCCAGTCAAGTACCTGTATCCTCTTCCTTCGCAGCTAGGATTTTGTATTGTGTGCAGAATATGGTTTTGTATTGTTTTATTGAAATATAAATAGGTGCTCCAAAATCTCTATGTATTTTTTTTCACATTTATGGTGCCATCAATAAGTGCAACTATGCCCTTCCAGCTGCAACCCACCTCCAGGAAACATCCATACACACTTATTCACACTCATACACTATGGACAAATTAGCTTACCCAACTCACTTGTACCGCATGTCTTTGGTGGGGGAAACCGGAGCACCCGGTGGAAACCCACGCAAACACAGGGAGAACATGCAAACTCCACACAGAAATGCCAACTGAAATGCCAATTGAGCCGAAGCTCGGACCAGTGACCTTCTTGCTGTGAGGCGACAGCACTACCTACTGCGCCACCTGCTGCTTTTGTACCAAATCATAATTACAATCACCCTTGTAGTGATCAGCGGTAAAGCCAGAAACTTGTGAAAATTAATTTCCAATATAAGCAAATGCTGCAGAGTTAACACTAAACCCTTTTCTTAAGCTCATCAGAAAGTGGCAATTGAGACAGTGACCATCTGTCTTTTGTTTATCTAAAAGACAAAGGTGTTAAGAGCCCAGAACTTGCTTCTTGATCCAATCAACTTTTGACATCGTCTCAAACTCAGAGATACACATGGATCAGTAAACTTGCATTTCACAAAAGAGACACAAATGGAAAATTTCACTTCATATACCTGTATATTCAAATGATCATGTATATATTTAATATGCACTGCTTGAAATACTTCACTGTATGAAACTTTGCTTATTAAGGTTTATATATGAATGCTTGGGTAAAGATCAACAATACATAGTGATGTTTAGACTCTATATATTGCAAATAATGCCTTGGGTTATTTAGATGTGGTTTGGAAAGTGAATTATGTATAGGAAAATATTCAAGACTCTTAAATATTATAGTAGTTAAGCGGTGGACTATGACTATGCAAATGCAGGCCACATTATGGATGACACCTCCCAGTGACCAACTCACAGGATCATCCAATTACAATGCTGGATTTGAAAGGTGACATCCTTCAATCACGCCTTCCAGAGAAAGTATTAAAGACATTCTCTAAAACAATGTGGGTCCTAAAGCGTCTGTTAAGGGTGGGTCCAAAAGAGTGTGTGCAGAAGAGTGTGCCTGTTAAGAAGTGTGGTAAAAAGTTTGTGTCCTAAAAGGTGGTCGAAGAGTGGTCAAAGTGCGGCTCATGGTGGTTTGCGGGGTTTTGTTCTAGACATCAGAACTTTTGCTGCGTGTTCCAGCAAGGATTTGGTAATTGGATTCACAGTGCTTTTTCCAAGGCGTCTGATACCATCGCATCAAGACCACCACCTCCAAAGATCTGCGTGTCCCAGATTTCCAGGAACTCTACCTTCAAAGAAAAGGCATCGGCGTGTTCCCGACATCGAACCACCACCTCCAGAAATCTCCAATTTCTGCATGTTCCAGAAGATACAGATTTCTACGGTCAAGGATAAAGACGTCAGCGTGTCCCCGACATCAGACCACCACCTCCAGAAATCTCCTATTTTTGCGTGTTCCAGAAGATACAGATTTCTTCCACTTAAAGCTCAAGAGAGCCAAGTCTGCTCGTTTCATGCTTCAAGATCTGCAGGAAGATCCAATTTCTTCCATCCACTGCATCAAAGGCAGAAACGTAAATATTCCACTTTCCAACCCTTTAAATTAGACCTTGGCATAGTGTGTTTCAGCATAAAATATTCTAATTAATTAGATGTTTATAACTGATATTCTTTAATAACAAAAACTTCCTCAGTTCTTTGTTATTGTAAAATAAGGTTTACCTTACATTACTTAATCACCTTCATCACTCGCCTATGCACTTCATTTATTGTACATTTAGTAATTGTAGTTACCCTTGATTACTATTTTGTTAATAAATACACCTTTATTACAATTGTGTCTTCCTTGTGTTGATAATACAGAAAAAGGCTCTACAAGTCAAACAATCTCATTATCCTTCAGATTTGGCCAGATAATAAACTCCTCATTTGTATAATTTAATTAACAATATTTGATTGTTATTTATTTTGACAGTATAAAGCTGTCTGGTGCCCTGTTTAAAATGAGTTATTTATCTGTTATTTCTACATTAATTGGTGCCCCCATGTGAGGATAAAATATCATTATTAATATCAATACCTAAATATTGATTTTAATATTTAATAAATCCAATTATCACTACACCCTGTTGACATCACCTGTTTCAAATCACATCATTATTTACCCATTGGAATTTGTTGCCGGTCTGAATGACAGGAAAAGATGTGTATTTAAAAATTAAATAAAGTTGATGAGACAAAACATGAAACATTTTGTATTCATATAGCCTGCAAAGTCAAAGTAAATTTGGAATCACTACTTTCTTTTTTTTTTTTGCTTGCATTTTAAATACTGTCCAAACTTTTTTTGATTTCATGCCCCTTGCTGTCTAGAGGGACAGACAGCTCTTGGATTTTATCCAAAATATATTAATTTGTGTTCCACGGATACATTAATGAGTCCATATTATGGGTTTTTGAAAATGACCTTTCTTGTAGTGTGTAACACAGCTCTAATTGAAGTGAAATATCCAGCTAAGGCTTAAATCTGTAAGTGTACAGTGTTTAAAACTGGTGATTCATCTATAAAAGAGCCGACTCATAGTGCTTCAAACGAGTTGTGTTGATAACTAGTCATTAGGTGTTTTGCGATGACATGGCTACAAAACACAAGCCCCGCCCAGTAGTTGCATGCACAAAGCCGGGAGATTTAAAAATCTCTGGCCCTGCCCAGTAACACAGAAAAAAAAGGCTAGACACACACAGATGCCGGTTGAATAAAGTTACGCTGATGAAACTGTGAAGTGTCAGTGGTTGACATTTATTTTTGCTAAAATAATAAAATTGGTGCAGTTCAAATGCTTCTGGACACTACAAGATTACAAGGGAGAATTCATACAATACTAATGTAAGGGACTACATCAGAACCTGGTTCAGTGCATTATAGATTAGTTTCTTCAATTTCACAAGTGTAAGTAAGTGCTATTAAAATTGTTGCCTCATTTACTCTAGCTTGCAAATTATGTATCTAATTGTGTTTTGTTACTTGTAACTGTGTGTACTGTATTAGGTTAACGCTTTATATTCTAATATCACGTGTAAAGCCAGATTGAAAACGCGACGTGAGTCGCTTTGTTTACACATTTAATGTTAAATGCGCTTGTGAGCTTGCGTTCCACTGCTGTTTGTCGTGGCTATGGCCATCGTCAGCTAGGGGCTAGGAGATTCGTGTAGATCTCCCGAGTTCTTCTTTTAAGGAGGGTAGTGTAGTGTAGTGTGTGTGTGTGTGTGTGTGTGTGTGTGTGTGTGTTTGTGTGAAGAAATAGCAGGTAGAGTGTGAAGGCTGGAAGACTTGTGTTGATCTCCTCCCCAGTTATTGGAGTTTTCAATAAAATAGTTAGTCGTCTGTATTTTCAAGTCTATCGTCTGTATTTGCATTGACCCACTGGCAGCCAAAATCCATGCCTTACACTATGAAGCGTGTATGCACTGTGACTACTTTTATATTACTTTTTATATTGTTATATTGTAGCTGCTGGGCATTTTACTTTGTCTCGTGCTGAAGACTGTCAGTGTCAACCAATCGCAGCAGGCTGTCATTGGTCCAATCAGCACAGATTAGCTTCGCGCTAAGGAGGGGTTTAGGAACAAATGAATCGCTGAATGATTCATATGGGAGTCGCTGGGATAATTAGGTAAAAATGAATGCATACTATAAGACTCTGAAAGTGTTTTTTGACCTTGCATGCATATTAGACTGTTGCCTTACGACCAAAATATGACCCTATTTCATGTATAATAGGGGCTCTTTAAGATATGGGCTTCAAACAGCATGGGTAATTAAAGAAAAAAAAAAGTGTTTCGGGGTAAACTAACTTCTTCTCACCTGTTTGTAGAGAGGTTGGATAGGAAAAGAATGAGCTCTCAGGATCAAAAGGATGAAACCCCATTTCACTCCCAGTCATGTTCAGAATAGACTCAGGTGTAGATCTTGTGGACTCAAATCCTGAAAGAAAAAAATGTTTAAAAAATCTCAATAAATGTGTATATATTACTTTAGAGGGAAGTACAATCAATTAGACATATTCTCACCTCTCCCAGCTGACAAGCTGTTGTTCTCACCTCTCCTGAGGGGGACTCTATAGGCCAAACCCTGAGTCTGGGCCTCAACTATGTGACAGTCCAGGTATGGAATTACTTCTGCTGGGCAGCCTGCAAGTTCTGGCTCTACAGAAAAAGGGTAGGCTGCCGGTAGAGGTGGGATGAGATGTGATGGCTGTTCTCTGGTCTCTTTGCTGGATCGGTAGGCTTGGAGAGGTTGGGGCTCCTGGACTGAGTTGGCTTGAAGACGCTGATGCTGGCGATGTCTCTCAACTTCTGCAAATAGTGAATCTCTCTGACGCTTGGACATTCGCCCAAACTTCACCGCTAATAGAGACAAGAAAACGAGTACAAAATGATTATCAAAATTTTGTTTCTGTGTCATTCAAGAATAGTATCCAATCATCCTTTCTAACCATCTCGGCTCATTCCTTGAGCGACACATTTTTTTAGACGGCAGCTCTGGCAACGATTACGGCTGGCACGGTCAATGGGGCAATTGCTTTGTCTGGAGCATGAGTACTGCACGCTAGAGGACTGACTTCTGCGAAAGAAACCCTGTCACGGTTGTGGAAAAAAAAAAAAACAATTATCAGGGCAGATTTTTGGTAACATAACATCCAGTCTAAAGAAATTTCAATGTTCTTTAAGCACTGCTCACACAAAAGTCATTAGCATACCAAGCAGCTTTCTTTTAAAATGTGCATTATCAACTTGAAACAAAATTTACTTTTCACTGAAAATTTCTAATAACACAGATTCTATCTGAAATAACTTTAAACATACCCAAAACATATAGCAAACAGAGTGTTATGCACATTAGTGATTTTTCTTACTTTGCAGCCTTCACAAGTGATGACTCCATAATGAACCCCTGATGACTTGTCTCCACAGATCTTACATGGGATCACCTCAATCTGAGCTATAGACACAAGCAAAAAAACACAGAATGATCCTGTGCATTAATAAAAATGTGTGGAGACATCACAGAATAAAAGGTTTGAATAATTCCTCATATTATATTTCAATAATTCAACGATTATTTAGACTATAATAGCAGATGGCAGCACAGCTCAGGAAAAATAGACTAAAGCAGGGCTTCTCAAAGTCCAGACTCCGGTTCAGATCTGGAGAGAACAACCCCCCCAACTTATTGTGTTAGTAAATCCGAAAAGATTAATACGCAGCCAGGGAAACAATTCAAAATAACAAACATAGCAGTCTGATTGTAATTTGCCATAATGATTCATGCGTTAAGAATGTGGGAATATACATTTATATTCCAAAGTTATGCAAAGTGTCAGTTTCACAGCACGCCTGTGTAACTTGTTTTCTCTTTTCGGTCAACTGGTTAGAAGGTTTTTGTCTCCAGAACATCATTTTGCACACGGTTTTAATGAGATCAGGCCTGAAAAAGGCAGTTTACCCTGCCGACCACAACACTTAATTTGCATCTTACCCCACGTACATGAATCACGTTCTGTAAAAAAAAGTATAAATGCACAGCCACGCACGTTGTATGCATCACGCCGTTCAATTGACACAGAAGTTTAAACTAGGCCTTACGAGGAGAGGGGACCAGGCTCATTGTTCACATTAACCTAAGACTAAGATTCTTCTTCCGTTTTATCTCATTGTTTTATGACTGATATGAGCATATTTATAAAAGCTCAAATGAGATTGTTGTACGTTTGACTCAAATGATATTATAATTGCTGTTTAAATGTGTCATTTTTTTAAATAAAATATATTTTCCATGCATACATCCACTTTAAAAAGTTATTTTATCAAAGATTTGTGGTTTTATTAAGTTTTATGGTGATTGAGCTGTATATACTAAAAGCAGTGCAAATTAAATTGTTGTAAATATGACCGAATAGTAAACTTAAAAAAATTATTTTTAATGTGTTAAAATTAGATTTTTTTTCTATCAGACAATATCTTTCTGTTCTCCACTGTAAAAATGATTACATTATTATTATTATTATTATTATTATATGTTATAAGGGATTATGTTATTGTTTTATGATGATTGATAAGTAAATATAAATAGCAGTGCAAATTAATTTGACTTGTAAATTTGACTTAAATTTGACTTCCTGCTTCCTGCTTTGCTACTGTTCGGACGTCTTTGCCTACTGCTCCGCTCCTTGCACTCCTGCTTTTATATATTTTACTCTAATTTTAACTTGAGCCTATCAGCACAGTGCTCAAACGACACAGCTTGAAGATCAACATCGAATCTACAAACATTTTGGAATACAACTTTACCAACAAAAGAGGAATTATCGTCTAAACAATCCTCCCGCTACCAGCTGCTTTCATTCCTGAGACGGGAAAACATGGCTGTGAAAATGGCTCTGGATCATATTGATTTGGAATCTCCCTGCTGCACCAACTGCCACAAACTTTTACAAAAGATTGCAGTTCTTGAAACAAAGTTACTTGCGATCCGACCAGAACTGTCGAATTACACAGGACTGGTTTATCGTGGAGCCTCACAGCATTCAGCCGGTAAGCCCTATAAATCTACTCCAGCTACTGTTTTGAGAACAGAAAAACAGATTGAAACTGTTGAAAATCAGCGTGAACTATGGCATAAACAAGGTGTGAGACCAAAGGGTACTCGTGGGGTCAGATCACGAAGGTCATACGCTGCTGCATTAGCGTTCTCTACCCCAAATACAGCTCTGACTCAAATACAGCTTCAGAACAGATATGAAGTTTTGAGTAATATGGGTGAAGAATCCCCAAATGCAGTTAGACAGAGATCGCATGATTCAACAATTAACTTTGCTCTGAACAGAGGCTCAAGGCCGACTAGACAGCGGCATTCTGCTCTGATCGCAACAGAGATAAGAACATTGATTGTTGGAGACTCAATAATCAAAAATTTTAGGAGCAGAGCTACCATGACATACTGCTTTCCTCATGCTACAGTTTCTGATATAAATAAAGAACTTGAGAACATATTAAGGAAACATGAAACTGCAAAACGGATTATCATCCATGTGGGGAAGAATGATATTCGTAAGGAACAGTCAGAACTGCTCAAGAAAGATTTCTGTGAGCTTTTGGAAACAGTTAAAAGATTGAAAATTCAGCCGTTCATCAGTGGACCACTCCCTGCAAGAGGGACAAATATCTTTTCAAGGCTTCTTGGTCTAAATGCATGGCTGCAGAAAACATGTAACATGAAAAGACTGAATTTCATCGACAACTTCAATCTCTTCTGGAACCAAAGACAGCTGTTTATATCAGACGGCCTTCATCCAAACAAGCTTGGTGCAAAAAAAAACATCCTCTTCTCCCTCCATCATCCATCAGCTGTGTATGCCACTGAACTGAAAGACACACACACACACCTAGCAAATGTCCGGATGACCACAGGACTTCAAATCAGCTCCTGAGTGGACTTGTGGCTGACGCATCCTACAAGGACAGAGATAACACCACGCAGCCACAACAACCGCTGATAACGGACAAACTGCCATCTGCGCCCTGCACACTGAGCTCAACACAGGCAGACTGTGATGCATCAGAACAGCATCAAGTCTCAGCAGTCTCAGCACTCATGGATGATCCCCAGGAAAGAAGCCAGGTAAACATATCTCAGCAGCCAGAAACCACTGCCACAGCCTCGCCTCTCTTGGATTTTTTAAAAAAGATGGAGGAACTGGTATGTGCTGGAACTAAACTCTCACACTCCATTGCTGCTAGGCCCCAGTTAGCAACCAAAAATCATCAAGCCACACGGCCATCTCTAAGCCCACCTCGCCCTACACCTAGGAGAGGCCTTAGGTCTTTGCGACAGCGCCAGGTCCCAAAACACACCTCATCTTTAGCTGGTGAACTTAAAATCTGCCATTGATGTGTCTCGGGGGCCTGCCTAGATAACAGTGTCTTCATCAGATGTTTACAGAACAAGCAGGAACCCAGTGTGTCTGTAGCTTTCTCTACGCAGATATGTGTCTTATTACGTGACAGAAAACCAAAGACTCTTTCAGACCGTATAGCAAATCATTCAAATCTGGTGTCTATTAAATGTATATCTGAGACTTCTGTAGTGAAAACGGCTAAAACTGTTAAGTTAGCACGTTTAAACATTCGATCACTCAATAATAAGTCACTTTTAGTCAATGATTTTATCAACACAAATTGCCTTGATTTTATGCTTTTAAAATAAAATCAAGATCAGATCTTACCTTGTTCAGATCTTACCTTGAAGGGAGAGGTTACTATGTAAGTATAGGTGACCATAGGTCAAGGTGGACACCCATGATATGTGGAGTCCAATGACTGTAAAAAATATGGACGACGCGACAGCCCTTTTTCCCATTGCTGCTGACTGCTGAAATTGGAGCCTTGACATGCGCAGAAGGATTTTCTGATGGAGCCAGAGTCGAGCTTCCAATCAAACGCTTTATGTAAAATCAACTACGCCCCCTGAACTTCTCAGCATGCGTTTGCTGTCATATCAACACAAATGGATGTAATAACGTTAACAAATATGAGGGTTTTATATATTCAATCGTGCCAGCTCCAGGCCGCAGCGCATAACTTACTCGCGGCGTCGCGGGCTGATTCCGGCTCGCATGCGGCAGCGCCTGCTCGCTCGGCCGCCGCATCTGGCTCGATTGACTCGGGCTGGAATTGGGTAGTGAGTCCAGGCATCCGGAGTAGGTCCAGCAGAGGTAACGTTAGTCAGTCTGAGCTCTAAGAGATAAGTCTCCGGCAGGCGAGAATCTAGCCGGAACTGTTTTGCTATCTGGGTGGCTAGGTGTGTATCAGCAAACTAATAAAGCCCGAAAAAAGCCCTGAACTTAGCGAATAAACAGTGTTCCACCAGGATCATGTATGTCAGAAACTATAGTTTACTGCTGAACTCATTTTGTCATGGTAAAAAAACACAGAAATCGAATAATAACATTTCAGTCTACTTCAGTCTCCTGCCGAAGCTCAGACGCCGCGCTTTTAGAAACTGTCAATCACACCTGTCAATCACGATGACACGCCTAGCATTAAATTACTGCTAAAAACAAACTGTTTACAAAAATGAAGATCTGCACCTATTTCAGCACAATAACCAGTGCCTTAATCGACCAGAACTATCTTTCGGGACATTTTATTGCAAGTGTAATATTTTTTTTTATTTAGGCTCAAGTCTCCTTCATTAACACGGAGGAGGCGGGCTTTATGACTTGTACTGCAGCCAGCCCCCAGGGGGCGATCTAACGGCCGAGACCCTCACTCAAACGTAGGCTTGCGGCACACTTGGTGGAGTCCCACAAGACTCGATTCTGGCACCTCTCCTGTTCAACCTTTACATGCTCCCCCTGAGCCAAATAATGAGAAAGAACCAAATCTCCTACCACAGCTATGCTGATGACACTCAGATCTATCTAGCCTTACTGCCTAATGACTACAGCCCCATTGACACCCTCTGCCAATGCATTGATGAAATTAACAATTGGATGTGCCAAAATTTTCTTCAGTTAAACAAAGAGAAAACTGAAGTCATTGCGTTTGGGAACAGAGATGAGGTTCTCAAGGTGAATGCGTACCTTGGCTTTAAAGGTCAAACAACAAAAAATAAGGTCAAGAATCTTGGTGTGACTCTAGAGTCAGATCTGAGTTTCAACAGTCATGTCAAAGCAGTTAGTAAATCAGCATACTATCCTCTCAAAAATATTGCAAGAATTAGATGCTTTGTTTCCAGGGAAGACTTAGAGAAACTTGTTCATGCTTTTATTAGAAGCAGGGTGGATTACTGTAATGGTCTCCTCACCTACCTTCCCAAAAAGACAGTTAGACAGTTGCAGCTCATCCAGAATGCTGCAGCCAGAATTCTGACCAGAAGCAGGAAATCAGAGCACATCACACCTGTCATCAGGTCTTTACACTGGCTCCCAGTTACATTCAGAATAGATTTTAAAGTATTATTACTGGTCTATAAATCACTAAATGGCCTAGGACCTCAATACATTACAGATATGCTCACTGAATACAAACTCAACAGATCACTCAGATCTTTAGGATCATATAAACTAGAAATTTCAAGAGTTTAGTCAAAGCAGGGTGAATCTGCCTTCAGCCACTATGCGCCTTGCTGCTGGAATCAGCTTCCAGAAATTATCAGATGTGCTCCAACATTAGGCACATTTAAATCAAGACTGAAAACACATCTGTTTAGCTGTGCTTTTACTGTATGAGCACTGTGCTACCTCCAACAGATTGCACTATTATGTTTTTTCGTTTTCTTTTTCATTCTTTTATAACCTATTTTAACACATTTTAAATAGTTTTTATCTGTTTTTAATCATTTTTATTGTCTGCATTTTATGTCCTAAACTTGTATTTTTTATTCCTGTTTATGTAAAGCACTTTGAATTGCCACTGTGTATGAAATGTGCTATATAAATAAACTTGCCTTGCCTTGCCTTGCCTTGCCTTGCCTTAATAATAACTATTAAAAAATCTGGTTTATATTAATGTGACATTTTTCTGTCTAATATTATATGTTTGATGCATACTGCCACTATAAATAAAAGTTTTTTTTTAAGGATTTGACATGTGGCCCTTCACTCGGTTTGCAAAACTTGATGTGGCCCTTGGGTCTAAAAAGTTTGCCCACCACTGTTCTAAGGGCACCAAGGCTGTAGAAGGCAAGGTCCATCCAAAGACTGAAGGTGCAATAACACAGCAGAGGGATGGTCACCTAGTGCAGTGGTTCCCAACCTTTTTCTTTGGGGCCCCCCCCATGAACATATACAAACATTGGAGCCCCCCCACCATATAAATGCACACGCACGCACACACATATGTACTGTTTATATATATATATATATATATATATATATATATATATATATATATATATATATATATATATATATATGTGTGTGTGTGTGTGTTTGTGTAATATTAATATATAGTAATATGTATAGAAAATATTAATTAATCAGTTTTATCTTGTCTTGGCCTTCAATAAAACCAAAATTTAGGTAGGCTTTGTCATACTGTCTAATCTTTTTCTTCGCCTCTGAAGAATCACTGCATTTACGTTTGTCTGCCATTTTTGTTTTGATTTTGCCTTTACGACACGTTGACAAGCAGATTGCGCGAGTGAGCAAAATTTAAATAATTATTTAAAGTTATTTATTTTAATTATTTTCACTTTTAATTTTAAGCATGTGTTTAGATTATTTTTATTTTCTGGTACTTAAAAATACATTTATAATATTAGGGCTGCTCGATTTTGGGAAAAATCATAATCACGATTATTTTGGTCATAATTGTAATCACGATTATTCAAAACCATTGCCAGTTAAAGTCAAAATTATTAGCGCTCCTGAGATTTTTTTTTTTATAAATATTTCCCAAATTATGTTTAACAGAGCAAGGAATTTTAACAGTATTTCCTATAATATTTTTTATTCTATTTGTTTTATTTTAGCTAGAATAAAGACAGGTTTAAATATTTTTAAACCAATTTAAGGTCAATATTATTAGCCCCCCTAAGCAATATATATTTTTGATTGTCTGCAGAATAAACTACCGTTATAATGACTTGCCTTATTACTCTAATTAAGCCTTTAAACTGCACTTCAATCTGAATGCTTTTATTTTGAAAAATATCTAGTAAAATATTGTGTGCTGTCATTATAGCAAAGACAAAAAGAAATCAGTAATTAGAAATGAGATATCAAAACTATTATGTTCAGAAATAAGTTAATAAAATATTCTTTCCATGAAACAGAAACTGGGCAGGAAAAGGTTTGCTTATATTTAAGAGGGCTAATAATTCTGACTTCAACTGTATACATACAGTTATTTTCCACCCTGCAAAGGAAAGAGAAATAAATACAATAGAATAAAAAATGAAACAAAGTGTGCTTTAAGCATCTTCACTGTAAGAAAAACACTTTAGCTACAGCAGTCCTTCAGTCAAGAGCAGCGAGGGTTTTCTCGTTATGTTTGTTTAATAATGATAAAAACAGGCGGCAGAAGGATTATAGCGCACTGTCTCTTTAATGGTTTCTCTTTCACGTCTTTTGATCCTCAACTTGTTTGTTTATTACACAAATGAGGGTTAATGTAAATAATCACTAAACACCGCGTTTTGACACCTATTTGACTATTAAAGCGTTCACGTTACGATGACTTTAGATGTCTGCGCTCTTCTGCTCGTCTCAGTGTGTGAATGAGAGCGAATGCTGACCGGCCGCATGCTTCTGACTGCGTGATTGTGCTGCACACACACACATAAGCTCTTTCGCGCTTTTAAGAGCAACACGTGTACAACTGTGGCGAAATATGATGCAATAATCAATTATGTCGATTAATGCTTTTTTATAATAGTTTGAAACCGAAATCTAAATTGGATTTTCGATTAATTGCAAAGCCCTTTATAATAGTGGAGCATTTTTATGCCTTTTTCTACCTTAATACTTATCCTCTCCCGCGCCCCCCCTGTGAACTCTGGCGCCCCCCTTAGGGGGGCGCGGACCCCAGGTTGGGAACCACTGACCTAGTGCATCCCCATATGCCATGCCCACCTGGAAACCGATCGTGAAGCCAGCACTTAAGTAGTCTCATTTGAACAATCTTAAGCGATGTGATAATGGCTACAAATGTCATATGCCCCAGAAGTGTCAGGGATTTGCCCTTTGTTATTTTAGCTTTTCTTGTAATGTCCTTTTTTGTCCACTCAATGTTGTCATTTAGTTATTTTCATTTTGGTATCCGTAATCATTGTCATTGATTTCACATGTGCCTTGTTAATTTTCGTGTATTTAAGTAGCCTCAGTTTTATCTATGCTTTGCTCAGTTATTGTGGATTCAAGCCTGTCAACCACTGTGAGTTATTCCTTTGCAAAGCCTCTTAGTTATTGTCCTAAGCTCCTAAATGACTTTTTTCCTTGGAGTTTCTGGAGTTTTTTGCCAATTTTGAGTTTTGTTTTTTTGGATCTTGAAAGACTCTGTTTTTGCCTCTTTACTTTTATCTCTTATTGAATTTTTTTGTTAACTTTGGGTTTTGGGTTCATAGAAAATGTTCAGATTTTCTCTTGAAAAGGAAAATGTATACTAAATAGTTCATGGGAGCTGTTAATGTAGACAAATGAGACACGTGATTATATTTAGAAGAACTAACAGAATTATTCTTTTTCTTTTTTCTCCACACAGATATTGTGATATTGTGTGTTATTTGTTAGCTTGTTAAAGCTACTTGTAGTGTAAGTAAATAATATGTTTAAATTTTGTTCTAAAATTTCTTTTATTTCATTGAATACCAGGGAACTTAAAGACAGTATTAAGAGAAAAGCAATATTCTTATTTTGCAAAAGTCAACAGGCACAATGCATATTTTTGCAAGAGACATATTCCAGTGCAGAGGACTCAACCTTCTGGAGAAACCAATGGGGTGATACTATACTGTTTAGTCACGGAACGTTCGAGGTTACTAAAGTAACCCTTCGTTCCCCGAGGAGGGGAACTCCAGCACTATAAGTGGATTTGATGTTTTAAATCCATGTATGGGAGGATTCGGTTCAGAAGCCGCTCGTCTGAAAGAGTATTGAACGGGCCAATGAAAGCAATGAATTGGCAGCGCAAGCTTGCGCAGGTGTGCTGCATCGCCAATTAACTGAGCATATAAGCACACATGGCGCCAGCAAACGCTATCCTTTTTAAGCTGAAGAGACTTTTAACAGCTAAGGGACAGTCATTATGGCGACGGAGTATAGTGCTTCCATTCCCCTCCTCGGGGAACGAAGAGTTACTTTAGTAACCTCGAACGTTACCCTTCGGGGGGAACTCCAGCACTATAAGTGGATTTGATGTTCTAAATCCATGTATTGAAAGCGCCATAATGATTGCACCTTACCAACACCCACCATGAGAGGGCAGTCAGGCAAGCGTGACGCACCCAAATCATGAGAGGCGCGGTCCTCCAACGTGCCCTTGGCCCTAACTTATCCCACTTCAAAAGAAGCTTTACGGAATAGGTATATTTTTTTGGGAGTCGCTAGCGTCTAGATAATTCTAGGAAATACGACAGTACGTTGGGAAGCATGCCATCCCAGTAGGGAGGACGCTGCGGAGACCATCCGCACCCAATAGGGAAACAAATGGTATTACATATGGACTAACCCTGAGAAGGGGGAGTGCGCATAAGAGGGTGGTTAGCGGATAGGGAAAGCACGGGTCCACCCAGGGGGGGGAACTTAACCGTGGCGGAAAAGCATATGGGGATCACCAGCGGGGATCGGCCATAGCAGGCACCTGTACCCAAAAACGCGGGCTGACCAGCGACAATATGAGACAACAATATGACTGGACGCCTGTCCCAGAGGCACACCGGCCTGCAGGAACGAGGGGTCGTTCCAGGGGCTGAGGGTGCGGCGACACAGCGCAGTAACAGAGACCCACATGCCATGCGCGTCTTGGAACTCGATCTTGAAGCCAGTGCTGAAGTGGTCTCATATGGAGCAATCCGAGCGGCGTGACAGCCGCAGCGGAAGCCATATGCCCCAGGAGCCTCTGAAAATATTTCAGTGGGGCCACTAATTTGCTGTCGAGCTCCCTCAGACAGTTCAGCAGCAGGCGAGCGCGCTCTCCGGAGAGGCGCGCTACCATGGTGACCGAGTCCAGCTCCATTCCGAGAAAAGAGATCCTCTGCACCGGGGCGAGTTTGCTCTTTTCCCAGTTGACCTGCAACTCCAATAGGCGGAGATGCCGGAGCACCTCGTCTCTGTGCGCAGTCCATTGCTCCCGAGAGTGGGCTAAAATCAGCCAGTCGTCGAGATAATTGAGTATGCGGATGCCCGCGAGCCACAGGGGCGCTAGGGCACCCTCCGCGAGTTTGGTAAAGACCCGCGAAGACAGAGAGAGCCCGAAGGGGAGGACCTTGTACTGCCATGCTCGACCTTCGAACGCAAACCGCAGAAACTGACGGTGGCGTGGAAGAATGGAGACATGAAAATACGCGTTCTTTAGGTCTATGGCTGCAAACCAATCCTGAGGACGAACGCATCGGAGGATGCGCCTCTGCGTAAGCATTCTGAACGACAGCTTGTGAAGGCAGCGATTCAAAACGCGCAGATCTAGGATTGGCCGTGACCCACCGCTCTTTTTGGGTACGATGAAGTACGGGCTGTAAAACCCGCTCTTCATCTCGGCTGGAGGTACCGGCTCGATTGCACCCTTCGCCAAGAGGGCAGCGATCTCCTCTCGCAAGACAGGGGCGGACAGGGGCTATGGACCCTGGTGAAATACCCACCCGTGAACTTGGGAGGTCGTTTCGAGAACTGAAGTTCGTAGCCGAGTCTGATCGTGCGTATGAGCCACCGCGAGGGGCTGGCCCGCGCTAACCAGGCAGGCAGAGCCTTCGCTAATGACATCATCGCAGCAATCGCTGACGTACCCGCGGAGGGCAGCGCGGAGCGGGTGTGCTGATCCGGGGAGCGCGAGGGTCCCACAGAAGAGCTGGAGGAGAGCGATTCGCTCTGGCTCCGCACCCTGACTCCGGAAAAGGGGCTTGGGGGCTGGGAGAAGGGAGACCGTCTCCCCAGCACCCGTGAGCCGCTGGCGGAGCATGTAGACCCTGCGAGCTGAGAGGCGGCGCGTCCCAGACTGGCAGGGCTTGCAGTGCTCGTGAGCCACTGGCGGAGCGCACCGAACCTGCGAGCTAGAGAGCACAGTGTCTCAGACTGGCAGATTTCGGGCTGTCACATCCGGGGAAGTGAAAAAGTGCCCTTTCATTTCATGGCAGTAAAAGGTGCCGTTGGAAATGGCGCCCCGCCCTCCAGCGGGGAAGAGCAAGTTCCCTCTTCTCCAGATGACCTGTCCCAGGGATGCTTCGCGGTCCGTTGCCGGACTTAGCGGCGTTCTGGGCAGGGGGAGCTGCCTGCTTCCGAGGTGCTCGACACGCTTGCTTCGCCATAGGCGTGTGCGGGGGCGGTGCAGCTCTCGTAGGCGGGCGCCTTCGGCGAGGAGCAGGTATGGATGGCACGGCGGGTGGAGCGGGCTACGGATCCACCGATAAGACATCACCCATCAGACTGCTCTCTCACTGCCTCGAATTCCTGGGTGAATTCGCAGACAGTGTCGCCGACCAGCTTGGGATATGGGCGAGTCAAGAAAGCGGACTTTGTCGACTTCGCGCATACCAGCCAAGTTCTAGTCAGGGGTGGCGCTCCTGGATCACTAGTGTGGACATCGTCCTCCCCAAAGCACACGCAGCGGACTCAGTAGTCCTAAGAGCTTAGTCGGCTGTGGTGCGAAGCTCATAAGCCTGGGTTGGACCCACCCTTATGCAGCTCGGCCAGCGCCTGCGCTTGGTAGCGCTGGTAGGTGCTAGAAACGCACAGTCAGACGCACAGCCAGAAACGCACAGTCGGAGCGCCGTCCTGAAAAGGACGTGCTGCACGACTGTGATGCTCTTTTAGCTACAACAATACACACCGCTCTGGAGGACCGGACCCAAAGGGACGCCAGGCAAGGGAGAAACCCAGCTCGACCATCTGCCGCTGCATGGACTCGCTCTGGACCGGGAGACACTCGTTCGCTCGAAGTGGCTGTAGATCAGCAGGAGGAACCCTCATGAACTCGATCAGAAAAGTCTCTGAAGCGAAAAGGATAGCGTTTGCTGGCGCCAGGTGTGCTTATATGCTCAGTTAATTGGCGATGCAGCACACCTGCGCAAGCTTGCGCTGCCAATTCATTGCTTTCATTGGCCCGTTCAATACTCTTTCAGACGAGCGGCTTCTGAACCGAATCCTCCCATACGTGGATTTAGAACATCAAATCCACTTATAGTGCTGGAGTTCCCCCCGAAGGGGAACTAATAGATCTGCTGGTGTAGCCATATGCTTGAATAACTGTCCTGGTAAAGTAGTTAAAGTTAAAGAAGATAAGGATGGACACTGGATTGCTGCAGTTTTGATGATTGAAGGTACTCCACTGATTCTTCTAAATGTTTACGGATATAATGGTCAATATAAAAACTAATTTTGCTGGAATGTATTTCAGAAACTATTAGAGAGTTGAAAACATTTTTCTCAACTGAAAATATGTTGGTAGGGGGTGACTTTAATTGTGTCCCCGATGAATGGATGGATAGATTTCCAACAAAATATGGTCATTATGAAAATAATGAATGTATTACAAATTTTTGTATTAATAACTCCCTAATAGACGTTTGGAGACATGTTAACCCTGAAGTAAGGCAATATTCATGGATTAGACCCAGAGGAAATTGTAAATCAAGAATAGATTTTTGGTTGGTAACCCAAGAAATTTTAAAATATGTTTTGCAAGCTGATATCTCTGCAGCTCCTACAACTGATCATTGTGTAATTACTGTCACACTGATCCCCGGCTCTGAAAGAACATGTAAGCAAAAATATTGGAAATTTAATGCAATTTTGTTAAAAGAATATTTTTGTGACATGGTTAAAAAAATCTTATATTAAATTATGACAAATGATGAGATTGATTCATATGGAAAGAAGTGAGAAGTCTTTAAATATAAAGTGAGAATGTACTCAATTAATTATGGTAAAATATTGTGCAATAAGCAAAAAGAATTAGAAAAACAGCTGATAAAAAGCCTTTAATGATTGTTGTAAAAAGGATTGATCATTAGAACCTAATAAAGAGGAAATGATTAGATTACAAACTAAATTAGATGATTTTTACTTAAATAGAGCACAAGGGGCACATATACGATCTAGAGCAAAATGGATGGAAGTTGGTAAGAAAAAGAGCTCTTATTTTAGTAGATTAGAAAAAAAATTGACAAAATAGAAATGCAATTACAACCTTAAATCTAAAAAATAAAATTGTAACTGATCCAAAAGAAATAAGTAATAGGATTTTTTAATTTTATCAAAACCTATGTTCATCATCATTTTTTGTGACAAATTCTGAGAATTTCTTCTAAAAAGTCTATAATGATATGATATAAGAGAAATGCTCTTTAAAGCACTAACAGAATGCTTAGAAAGTAATACACTATTAACTACAATGAAACA
Source organism: Danio rerio (assembly GCF_052040795.2). Taxonomy (NCBI): domain Eukaryota; kingdom Metazoa; phylum Chordata; class Actinopteri; order Cypriniformes; family Danionidae; genus Danio; species Danio rerio. The sequence continues at coordinate 18,559,078 of NC_141036.1, read as the reverse complement.
GGCTATAGTTATTTTAATACCCAAACCAAAAAAAAGACAACACTCTTATTGATAACTTAAGACCAATTACTTTACTTAACATTGATTATAAAATATTCACTCATGCATTAGCAAGTAGACTTATAGGTGGTATAGGTAAAATTATTAGTGATACACAATCTGGGTTTCTTCCAAATCGACTAATACATAATAACATTCGCATGGTGTTAGATTCATTAGACTATTCACATTTGATAGAGGGTGATGGTATAAAACTATTTTGTATTACTACTTTTGATAACCTTGAAAACCCTTTTGTTTTTCAGTCTCTACAATATTTTGGATTTGGGACAAAATTGATTAATACTATTTCAATGTTGTACAAACAAATAACAAGTGCTGTTTTACTTCAATCGGGTACTACAAAGAGATTTGATATCAGAAGGGGTACACGACAGGGAGATCTAGTCAGCCTACTTCTTTTTCTTGTGATTTTGACTTACTAAAATTGCCATTTTAATTGTCTGGTTTTCATGTGCAAGTGTTACTATATTGGAAAATGTTGTACAAGCACAGTTTTTCTCCACATAATGTTATCATTTGGAATAACAGGTGTATTCTACATAAGCGGAAATCTTTATTTTTTAAAGACTGGTTTGACAAAGGAATTTGGAATGTAATTCATTTAATGGATGATGATGGTAATATGTTGAGTTATGATCAAGTTAAAATGCAATTTTAATTGTGCATATAGATAATTCTCTTTGGTTGTCAAAGCTATTCTTGTAGCTTTGAGGAATTTAGTTAAAGGTATAGTGCAATACTCCCCTGTAATACCTAAACTACACTGTTAGACCTTACCGGGCGTTTTCACAGTAGAATACTGGCAAGACTGTTGCCAGTTACTCACTGTAAAAGTTTGGTTACAGTAAGTAACTGGCAACAGTGTTTCCAGTGTAACTGAACCATTACAGTGAGTGGCTGGCAACAGTGTTGCCAGTTATTTACTGTAACTGAACCAATACAGTGAGTAGCTGGCAACAGTGTTGCCAGTTATTTACTGTAACCGAACCATTACAGTGAGTAGCTGGCAACAGTGTTGCCAGTTAATTACTGTAATAGAGCAGTAGTGGTAACTAACTGGAAACTGTGCACAGTTAATTACTGTACTGTAGTGTTACAATTCACAGCATCATACTGCATACACATTAATAGTATGTTTTAGTCTTACTAAAATTAATTAGTATTCTAACCTGTTATTAAAAATAGAATGCATAAAATTTAGACAAATGTATTTTATTGTTTTGGCAGCAAACAAATATACACCAGAAAATGTTAATAACAAAATTAAGAAATCAGCAGATATAAATATCGTCTTAAATATTACAGGTCTGCAAAGTAAGGCTGCGGTCACACTAACATTTGAGCATGCAAAATTCTGTGATACGGCACTGCAAAAAGAAGTGGGATTAAACAAAATAATTAGAGATTGAAAAAAGCAAGCGACTGGTCCATAGTTTAAATTTTTGTTTAGACAGGTCATATTTTGATTTTTGATTGGTCTCAAGCAATCACATGTTGTGATTTCGCAGGTCAGAGCTCTCCAAGCTAGAACTTTCCAATGCTGCGAACAGTGAAATTTTTAGCACAAGCTAGCATTCCAGGGGCCTCATGTACGAAGACTTGCGTGGAAATCATACTAAAACATTGCGTACGCACAAAGCTGTAAATGTGCGTACGCAGAAAAAAATATCAGATGTATGAAACACTGCGTACGCCGAATCTCACGCATATTCTTTTGTACATCCGAATGAACGTGAAACTGAGCCCAACATGCACGAGCACAAAACCCCTCCCTGCCTCCTTCACCGTATGATTATGCTAATGACTATGCTAATGGCAAAACCCAACGAAAAAGCAAAGGCAAAAGCAAGCAAAAAGAGAAACTTTGAACAGAATGTAAATTGGAGGTGCTGCTTTCGGAGGTAGACGGAGAAAAGCGGTGTTATTTGCAAGTTTGTTCTCCGGAATTAACAACAAAAGAAAAAAATAGAGTTGGAGAGTTTAGCTGATGCGGTTAACACAGTTGGGTCTGAACATTGCACTGAGTGCATTAAAAGAAGAAATAGTGTGGTTTATATCTGTAAAATGTTGCAGTACCCTTAACAGTCTCAGTGGCGTACCTCGTAAGACGCATGAGATCAAGTATTGACACGTTCGAGCATGAACTCGGCTCGAATCCAGCGTCTGATGAACTCTTTCTTCTTTTTTTCCCCGCTACATATCAGATTTTGCCCACTATTTATCACGAGAAAGACAAGTAGGAATCATCAATAAGTTTGTGCATCATATTTTATTTGCACATTTATTGAATGGAAATGTTTCTGATTTACTCATGCAAATTCATCTTCAGATAGTGTCTTTATAGCAATGTATGTGCGGTAGATCGCTCAGATTACATTGGGAACACAGGCGACTGCTGCAAATTGTGCTTTAATGTTTAGCTGGTCAACTGTATGGTATGGAAACCTTATATACCTGCTAGATGAACCCGTCTCATACAGCTGCCATTGCAAGGCTCAGACACTTTGTAGAGAGGAATTTAACACAACTGCCTCTAGGAGGCGCCAATGGAAATAAAAAAGACACGCACAAAAAATGTGCGTACGCCAGCCAGAAAGCTGCCGTGAAGCTGCGCACATTCCCACGTTCAGTTCATTGTTAGTAAATCCAAACGTGAGCGATTCTGAGCATGAAACCTGGCAAAGTTTTTGTGCGTACGCAGCGTTGATACATGAGGCCCCAGGTCTGCAGCAATCACATGCGTATGAATGGAAGTCTATAGGGAGAAAAGTGCAGTGTGACTGGGACTTTAAGCTGTAACTCTAATTGAACACACCTGATAAAACTAAGGCTTGTTAGAAATGTACAGGTAATGTTGAAGCAGGGTGTGTACTAAACTCTGCTGCGCTGCAGTTCTCCAGGAACTTGGAGTTTGACCCCCATGGTATATAGCATACTTTTAAAGCAACTGCCAACATTTATCACAATCACATATCAAATAAAAAAACGCACACATGCACAAACACACTCACACACACACACACACACACACACACACACACACACACACACACAGAAAGTGATGCTGTAAAATGTGTTTCTCTCTCTTCAATGCTGACCATGCAAAAAATAAAAAATAAACAGCAAAAAACACAAAATAATTATTTATAAATAATCATATGAAAAGAACACACACATACTCTCTCTCTCTCTCTCTCTCTATATATATATATATATATATATATATATATATATATATATATATATATATAGAGAGAGAGAGAGAGAGAGAGAGAGAGAGAGAGAGAGAGAGAGAGAGAGAGAATATATAGAATGGGTGTTTGTGAAACACAGACATACTGTGACAATTCTCAATAAAAAGTTTAAAATAATTATAAAAAACCAAAAACAAAATCGGCAACACCGAAAATCTAAAGGATCCAATCTTTTATTGTAAAATTATTATCTACTTTAAAAATCTCATGACAGCAATATTTTCTATTTTTCTATTTTTTTTTCTATATTTTCTATTTTCTATTTTTCTATTTTATTATTTCTAATATAAATTCATAGGTGGAAACACAGCTCTGAAAAATACTTAGCAACAAACTCACAACCTCTGACCTGACAGTGGAGCTTTAGTGTGTGGATAGTTATTTGTATCCTAATTTTTGTTTTTCCCTGTGATGGTTTCTGTGCACATGTTACCTTACTGAGGTGATGGAATTTATTGGTTTTTATGTGCATAAACTGTTAGCATCTGTACATTATGGCAATATGCAATATCCAATAAATAAATATACTTAAACAAAAGCGAGGAGAGACTAACTAGCTAACAATGTAGCTTTCAAGTTCACAGTTCAAGATAACAACAATATAACTTAAAACACAGCCTTATTTTAGAAACCCTCAAAAACATTTGAACAAATTTTATTTACTCATTGTAGATTCTTATTTAAAGCCTAAAACATATCAGACTCTACATCTGAATTGATAGACAGAGAATAGAGCACACTCAGCAGTAAACAAATCAAACACCTGACTCCCTTAAAGGGCCAGAATTTTCTGAAAACTTTTTCTAATACCTTTGTGTTTAGAATAAGACAGCCTGTAAAAGTGTGGTGAGGCCTAAATCATTGTCTTCTGCCTTTAAAATGCACGTCTCTATAAACAGCAACATAAAGCATCAGAGTAAATGGGACAGTAATAGTTGAACAGTAATTTGCCATTTATTGTCACATAAAGTGTACATAAAGTAAATTACTGTAATTTATCCTTTGCATTACACAATTTTATACAAACTCTACTCCTTTTACAGTAAAATACTGTTTCCTTTCATTACAGCAAAACACTGGCTATTTTGCAGTTATTTACTGCATAATCTACAGGGTAACAGTGCAGTTGAGCATTAACTCTAATTAAACACACCTGATCAAACTAAATGTAAAGGTAGTGTGTTGAAGCAGGGCTGGGACTAAATTCTGCTAGGCTGCAGCCCTCCAGGAGTTTGACACCCCTGGTGCATAGCATATTTTCAAAGCAACTGCCTACATTTATCACAATTATGAACATTTCAACATTTCATATGCAAACTTCATCCATAGCTAAAAACTAAAATAAATTATCTGATCCTCATGTTGTTCCAAATCTGTAGTAATAATAAAAAACACAAAAATTACATAATTTACAAAACATTTATTTAGGAAAACCTTTATACTATACTGTTAATGTTACTTTTACTTACTTCATTGGAAGTTTTCCAGACAAATACATTGAGTCTCTGCAAACATTTATGTACGTGCTGTTTAAGATATTTTTTTTAAATAACACATTTTTACTAGTTATTTAGCAAAATAGTAATATTCAGTTGAAAGTGCAATTTAAAAGCTTAACTATAGGTTAAATTAGGCAAATTAGACTAATTATAGGAACGTAAACAAAGTTGTAAGAATTATTATGACAATTTCTTTGCTCTGTGTGAATATTTTTGTCTTTAAATGCATCTCGTCGAAATCTTATGCTTAGCTTTTAATGATCTCTGTGGCATTGGTTGACTCCTTATACTCAATGTTAAAACATAAAAGAAACAAAAGAAAACACAGAAATGGCTGCAGTGAAATTCAGCTTATCATCAATGCAATGTCCCACTCTCCCCTCAATACTGACCATTCACATATCAAAACTGAACAGTAAATTATATAAATTTATATATATATATATATATATATATATATATATATATATATATATATATATATATATATATATATATATATATATATACATAAATTTATATAATAAATATAAATAGCAACATAAAGCATCAGAGTAGATGGGGCAGTAATGGTTGATCAGTAATTTACCATTTATTATGACAGTAAATATATGTAATGGGTACATAGAGTAAATTACTGTGATTTATTTTTTGCACTACAGAATTTCATACAAATCCTGCTTCTTTTACAGTAAAATACTGTTTCCTTTCATTACAGCTAAACACTGGCTATTTTACAGTTATTTACTGCATAATCTACAGTAAGGGTTATTAGTGTAGTTGATTTGTTTATAAATAATTATTCATTTTTGGATATTAAATGTAACAATAAGGTCTTGAGATCACTACTGACAAAAGAATATTTTCCTCTTCCTGTTAAAAGAAAAGTTTTATCTGAGAGATTTTCTAAAGCGGACTATTGAAATTAGAAAAAGATACCTTTCATTTCCCTTGTTACCTAAAATGAAAGAAATACATTTCAAAACAATTAATGACATCTATCCATGTAACAAATTTCTTAGAATAAGATTTAGACTTCCGCTTCCGCCCGCATGGAGTGAGCCAGACAGACGGGAGCTCCTCAAATAAATAATCATTTATCTCTCAACAGACTTATCAACCCCGTGCGATCTTCACAGGTCAGTCAAATAATCATAATAACAAACTTTTCGACATGAAACCGAGTTCGAGCAAGAAAGTTACCTCGTCAATTCAACATAATACAAAAGCAGAAGGCAGTGATAACAAATTTGATGACAAAGACGGCGGCTCTCCCATCTCGCTAACAACACTCCGATCAGAGCTACAAACTCATCGGGAAGCGGTGATTAAGGACATTAAATCACAAATCGAAAACCTCCACCTGGAGATGCAAAAAAAACAGCATGCGCTACGAGAAGAAATTTTCCCGGAACTGGCAACCTTGAACAAAGCGCAATCCGATTCGGCGAAGGAGTGCACAGAGATTAGAAAAACTTTGAGTGACACCATGGATAGAGTGGCAGTACTTGAACAGTCTTACGAACGCATGAGTAAAGAACACAAAAAAATACAAGAGAAGTGTATGGATTTAGAGAATCGTAGCCGGAGACAAAATTTAAGATTCGTTGGAGTCCCTGAAGGGGTTGAAGTGGGAAATCCGGTTCGATTCATCAAAGACCTGCTACTGGAGCTGTTTGGAGCTGACGAACTTGGGGATTCTAATATGATGGTGGATCGAGCGCACAGGACCCTTGCTCCGAGACCTACAACGGGAGAGAGACCCCGGGCATTAATCGTCCACTTCCACTATTATGCGGACAAAGAGAAACTTCTTAAGTTATCCAGAAATAAAGGCCGTCTTTACTATAAGGGATCCCCAGTACACATCTTCCCTGACATGAGTCCAGAAGTTGGCAAACTTCGCGCTGCGTTCAATCCAGTCAAGGCCAAGCTGCGAGCCGCCGGAATAACCTACAGTCTATTTTACCCTGCCAGATTAACAATTACTGTGGACGGAATCAGGTACACTTTTGAGCACCCTCGAGAAGCTGATACATTTCTGGAAAAGAAGTCTCAAACCTAGATGGCTGAACTGTGAGGCTTGATCATCTGACTGAAAATAAATGTGGTGTCTGTTCTTATTTTTATCAGGCTTGGATACTTAAGAAAAAATAGCATTAATATATTGCTGGACATATACATAACTTTATTAAAAAAAAAAAAAAAAGAACCGCAATGATTATAGTAAAGTGAAAATAGTACATGTAAATTGGTCTAATGAGTAACTTATTTGTTTTTGTAAAGGAGCTAAGTGGTTTACTACCCTTTGGTTGAAGTAATGGGTAACGTTAACAACAGAAGTCTTCTAAACTTACTCTGCTGTTTTTTGTGTGATGTTCATACACACAGTGGACTGAGAGTTATGTTCAACCCCCAACTCTTTTGTTTATTTTATATTATTTATTTATTTATTTTTATTTTATTTATTATTATTATTTATTTTTTCCCTGTACACTCTAAAAACTGCTTCTCACAATATTTCTCAAAACTCGGATCATGACTAAGAAGACACTATGTACCAATACAAATTCGGTCCAGTTTATTTCATGGAACTGTAAGGGTCTTAATGGAGAAATAAAAAGAGGAAATGTTTTAGCTCATCTTAGGAGATTAGGGGCAGACACTGTATTTTTACAAGAAACTCATTTAGAGAACCAAGACCAGTACCGTTTAAGAGGAAGATGGGTCGGACAAATTTTCCATTCAAATTTTAATTTTAAGTCTAGAGGTATGGCAATATTATTAAAGAAAGGTATACCATTTACGGCCACAAAAGTAATTTCGGATTCAAATGGACGATATGTTATTGTAACAGGACAACTTTACAACACACCAACATTATTTGTTAACATATATGCCCCCAATATTGATGATGATCGATTTATATCCTCTATTTTGAATATCCTGCCTAATTTAGATACTCACCAATTGATTATGGGAGGTGACTTTAATTTTGTGCTGGATCCTATCTTAGATAGATCATCAAATAGGTTAATACCTTTGCCAAAATCAGCCAAATTGCTACAAATGTTTATGAACAATTTTAAAATAATAGATCCATGGAGGTACACTTTTCCAAACCAACGAAAGTATTCATTTTTTTCACCCGTTCATCATACATTTTCAAGAATAGATTATTTTTTAATCGATCACAAACTTTTGCCAGAGGTAACACATTGTGGTTATGATGCAATGGTAATATCGGACCATAGCCCTTTAATTCTTAAAATAAAGTTTGAGTCTAAATATGGCATGATTAAATGGAGATTTGATAATAACTTATTAGCAAAAACTAACTTTATAGAACAAACCAAGGCTCAAATAGGATTATACTTGGAGACAAATAACACAACAGATGTCTCCAAATCTACAATTTGGGAAGCATTTAAAGCATATTTGCGTGGACAAATAATTTCTCACAGTGTCTCAATTAGGAAACCGCAAAGAGAACAAAAAGCTAAATTGACTAACAGACTATTAGAAATAGATAAAAAATATGCAATTTCCGCATCAGCAGAATTATATAAGGAAAGGCTCTCTCTCCAGTCAGAATTTAAACTATTATCCACTACAGAAATAAAAAATCGTTTGATACGGGCAAAGGCCACATATTATGAACACGGAGAGAGAGCAGGTAAATTACTAGCTTGGCAAATTAAGGAAATAGCAGCATCACGAACAATAATGGAAATTAAAAATAATACAGGACAAGTTATATCCGATCCATTAGAAATTAATAATATTTTTAAAAACTTTTATGTCAAATTATATTCCTCTGAATCTACTAACAACCCATCTGATTTAACCCAGTTTCTAGAATCACTTAATATACCATTATTAGACACAGAAAACAAAGAAATTTTAGAACAGCCACTGAAAATTGAGGAAATAAAAAAGGCTATGACTAACATGCAATGTTCTAAGGCCCCAGGCCCAGATGGCTTCACAACCGAATTTTATAAAAAATTTAGTGATCAAATCTCGCCAATGCTTCTGGACGTTTTTAATGAATCATTTGATAAGGGCTGTTTACCGCCAACATTCTACCAGGCTAATATCTCTTTAATCCACAAAACAGACAAAGATCCCCTAGATCCTGGTTCCTATAGGCCGATCAGTCTTCTTGATGTGGACCAAAAAATTTTGGCAAAGGTTCTTGCCACTCGCCTTGAGAAAATTCTTCCAGCAGTGATCTCCACAGACCAAACAGGATTCATTAAGAATCGTCTTTTATTTTTTAATATCAGAAGACTATTAAACATTATTTATACATCTAATCATAGTCCAACTCAACCTGAAATACTTATTTCTATGGATGCTGAAAAAGCCTTTGATCGGGTAGAGTGGGATTATCTTTTTGCCACCCTTGCTAAATTTGGATTCGGTTCAAACTTTATTTCATTTATAAGTTACTATATGTCCATCCACAAGCCTCTGTGCAAACAAATGATAACAGTTCTAGTTATTTTCCATTAGAGCGATCTACAAGACAAGGTTGTCCTCTGTCCCCCCTTCTATTTGCTTTGGCAATAGAACCTTTAGCAATAGCCTTACGTGCATCTATGGCCTACAGGGGAATAGTGAGGGCAGGAAGAGAACACAAGGTGTCACATTATGCGGATGACCTTTTAGTATATATTTCCAATCCCGTACAATCAATACCAGCCATCATGTCAATTTTAGATCAATTTGGTAAAATCTCAGGATATAAGATAAACTTTTCCAAGAGCATTATATATCCAATAAACCCTAAAGATCAAGTAGAATCATTTTTAACTTTTCCTTTTAAAGTAGTAAATTCCTTTAAATATCTAGGGATTACCATTACAAAACACTTTCCTTTACTCTTTAGAGAAAATATCTTAAAACCATATGAAAACACTGAACGACTCTTTAAAAAATGGACCAATCTTCCCCTTTTGTTAGCTGGCCGTATTAACACAGTAAAAAATGACTATTTTGCCCAAATATCTTTTTCTTTTTTCAATGTATCCCAGTATTTATTAACAAATATTTTTTAAGAAAATAGATAGAATGATTACCCAATACATTTGGAATAAAAAAAAATCCTAGAATCAAGAAGATATATTTACAAAGAATTAAAATGAAAGGAGGGATGAGTTTGCCACATTTTCAGTTGTATTACTGGGCATGCAATATAAGAGCACTTTCTTTTGGGATAAAGGAGGGATTAACAGATTGAGGTGATATGGAAAATAAGTCATGTTCCCCTTCCTCTTGGCCAGCTCTACTTTACTCAGCATTATCTACCCCATTTATTTACCCCATCTCAGCATTATTTACCCATTTTTTCAAATATTTACAAGCTCGCAGTTTTGCCCAAAAGAATTTTATAACATTTCCTAATGAACCACAAACATCCTTAGTAGAAACTTTGTTTTTACAGAACCCATTTACGAAAGGAGGAATTTCAATTATATATAATAAATTATCTCAGTTAGAATGTGATGTGTCATTAGAGCATCTCAAATTGGCATGGGAAGAGGATCTCGGAGCAGAAATTGAAAATTGGCAATGGGAGGAAGCACAGGAACAAGTTCATTCTAGTTCTGTGTGTATCAGGCACGGTTTAATACAATTTAAGATTCTGCACCGACTCCACTTATCTAAATTAAAGCTCTCTAGGATATTCCCTGGCGTAGACCCACTGTGTGATAGATGCAATCAAACCCCGGCTTCGCTTGGTCATATGTTTTGGAGTTGTTCTAAAATGGTTAACTATTGCATTTCAGTTTTTAAATTAATATCAGAAGTGGTGGGAAAACAAATTTCTCCTGGGCCTATTTTAGCTATATTTGGTGTCAGTGATGATGCAGATTTATCTAATAATCAACGTACAGTGATTAGATTTATAACCCTTTTGGCGCGTAGATTGATTCTACTAAACTGGAAACGAAAAGATCCTCCTTGTTGCTCCACACTAATAAAGGATGTCATGTCCTGTCTGCAACTTGAGAAGCTAAGGCTTTCCCTAAAAAATAAAACAAAGAATTTCCATGTAATATGGAATCCATTTATTGAATACTTTAACAAGAGAGCAGTGATTGAACCCTAGTAAATGCACTTCAAATATTCCACCTTATTTAGTTCTTTTCATTTTTTTTTTGTTTCTCTTCTTTTTTCTGTTTTCTTTGCCCCTTCCCCCCATTTCTCCGTTTTTTTTTTTTTTGTTCTCTTATATAATAGTAACGTGATGTTACAATTTTGTGTTTAAAAAGGAAAAAGTACACATATGTAAAAGTTATTATTTGTACTGATGTAAAAATACAATAAAGAGAATGTTTAAAAAAAGAATAAGATTTAATTTAGACAGTAATGCTTGTATTTTTTGCATGAAAGATATTGAATACCAGGAACATCTTTTTTATAATTGTTCCATTGTCAAATCCTTTTGGGACAGATTGTATGAGTGGTTGATAACAAAAAATGTAATACCTGTGTTTGACTATCACATTGTGAAATTTGGCATTTTTATGAAAAATAAGGACGTTGAATTTCTATGTAATAATATGTTGATTGTAGCAAAATTTTATATACACAGATTTGTTAAAGTTTCTCCTTGTTTCAAAGCATTTAAAAATGATTTCAATATGTTATATAAATATATAAAACAAGTAAAAACAAAAGGTGCCTTAAAGCTCTCTAAGCTTTTGTCAACATTTATGGACTGACCCCCCTGAATGTAATGTATTTTCTTTTGTATTATTTAAGGTTTATTTTTATGTTATTATTAATTTGTACTGTTTTGTTTATTATATGCTGCTTGGATATAATGTTATAAGTTTAACAATAGAAGTTGAAAATACCTATTTGTTATTTGAAATAAAAAAAAAAATAAAAAAAAAAAAAATATATATATATATATATATATATATATATATATATACATATATATATATATATATATATATATATATATATATATACATATATATATATATATATATATATATATATATATATATATATATATATATATATATATAAGTGGCCTCTTTTCATGTGTTCTAATGAAATTATAAACTTGATTTCGCAAAAGATATATGACTGTTACATAATACTTACACATGCTTATAACCCGAATACATAATAAAGACACTTGTCAAATTTTTTTTTTAGAGACCAGGCATGAGGTTCAGCTATATCTATTTCATTTTCTCTGTCAAATACATGCACAAACTGATATGGCTACACTGACATTATTTACACAACAGAGGCAAAGCGCCTACTAATAAAGGCGTGACATTTTCTGGTGACATGAAGGTGATCTGAGAATCTCAACACATTAGGTTAGCTCAGAGCCCCTTGAGGGTGGGTCTTCAGAGGTACCAGGAAATATGATTGCAATTTTTGTTAGCTGAGTAGCATATATAAAGTATGTGTACACTTTTACAAATAAAGGTACGTGGTCCATATTGGTACCTCAAAAGTATATATTAGAACCTACAGATTTTAAAAAGAACACAATTGTACTTTTTCGGTGCTAATACAGATGTCACAACTTCAATGTGTTCCCTTTGCCGCCATTCATACCGTGGCGACGGCGGTAATTGGTGCACATGCTCTTACACTATGTTTTAAAAAAGATACATGGTTAAAAGCATAGCCATAGGCTGCAAAGAGCAAATATAAGAATTAGGTTCTTTAGCCTTTAGTGCCCTATTAAATTGGGTTGGGGTAAAAATAATGTTTCGATTTCTTTGACCATCATGGCGATGTTATTACCTCAAATCTTAAACGTGCGCATATGAAAAACAGCAAAATAATATTAAGATTATCATGCCGGTGGACCACATCAGCTGATTGTTACATAACTTACTTTATCAAGTATCACGCAAAGTGAGCCTCATATTATTTATCGCCCGTTTATTTTTTTGTTCATTTCTCTTTCACATGCATGCAGAAAAAGAAAAAAAATCTGTTTGTTTAAAAAAGCGCATTATGTCCACTAATGTATAATAATAATAATAATAATAATAATAATAATAATAATAATAATAATAATAATTAGCTAATAGTAATTACCTATATACATAATGCTGGGATGTGTGATGTTTTGACTGGATATCCAGGTCAAAAGGAAAATTGTTACCTGTGGCACAGCACAGGGTAGCCTATAGTGTGGAAAAATATAATTAGATGAGCTTCCCAAAACCATCGTTAGCCAACTAAGTTACCGTCTTTACAAATATAGTTTGTTGATTTGCCGTTTCCCGAAAGTTAGTATATGATAGTTTAGTTTTTACATATAGTATTGCATAGACGTTAGTTTGTATCTGACTAAAATTAACGCATGGATTCTGAGTTATTTTTTAAAACATAAACCTGCATTTTAAATGACGAATGTGGGTGTCACAAAATACTTTTTAAATACATTTTTTTCATTATTATTATTTCATGTGAACAACTCTTAATAAAAATTTTAATGTATTTATTTCACCCTATGGAAAAAAAATTATCCATTACAGGGCTTCCCGCACTTGCGGTGGTAGCCGGATTGAAACGCACCATTTACCTACATCAAATAAATAGTTAACTATATGCGATAAACAAAACATAATTCCATAAATCCATAATTCCTTTAATAATAATAATTGTATTTATTATGACACTTTTCTTTTTAATAGGTTAAAGAAAACACTGAAATAAAAAAGAAATGCTATTCAGAAGCAACGTGCTAACTCTTACAGGTCAAATCAAGTTCTTTCATTGAATGCCAAAGGATTTTAGATTTGTATATAAAATAGCCTATGTAATATATTAACATTACAAAATAATAAAATAAGTAGCAAATGAGAAATAAATGACAGAAAAGTTGATAAAACAGACATTATCTCTGAAAGTTAATTATAAAATTAGTAGATTTTTTAAATAAGGCAAATGGGTTGATTAACCAATTTTGCAGCCAGTTGGGATGTCATTTCGTCCACTCCGAATAGGCTGTACAGCCAAAGTCATTTAAATTCATTCATTCATTCAACTCTTGAATTAATTCTTGTCGGCTTAGTCCCTTTATTAATCCGGGGTCGCCACAGCGGAATAAACCGCCAATTTATCCAGCAAGTTTTTACGCAGCAGATGCCCTTCCAGCCGCAACCCATCTCTGGGAAACATACACACACTCATACACTACGGACAATTTAGCCTACCCAATTCACCTGTAACACATGTCTTTGGACTGTGGGGGAAACTAAAGCACCCGGAGGAAACCCACGCGAATGCAGGGAGAACATGCAAACTCCACACAGAAACGGCAACTGAACCAAGGATCGAACCAGCAACCCAGCAACCTTCTTGCTGTGAGGCGAACGTGCTACCCACTGCATCGTCTCATTTAGATTATTTAATCTCTCGGTATCGTGGCTGTGAGTGCGATGTCAGCTGAATACAGGGCTAAAATAAATCTAAAAAACAACTACTGCTCGCTGATATTCGTTTTTTTTTTTTCAAATAACAAATAATTTCAACCGCGAGGAGACAACTTGATTTGCAGTATTTTCTAACATGTTAGAAGCGGGCAGCGGACAGCAGCTGGCCGTAGAGGCCAGCACAGAAAAAAACATGGCTGCACATTTTTATTATTCTATTTTTATTTTTATTAATCTTTTTTTTAATTTTATTTTCTTTATTATATGTTATATTCATATTTGTTTGCACTACTGCCCTTTTTGCACTGTCTTGTTTGTACGCAGCAACGCTGCACTGCTTTAGGCAATATGAATGTACAGATATTTGTCATGCCAATAAAGCACCTAAAATGTAAAAATGTGAAAAATGTATAGCCATGGACAATATGTTTAATTAAGCTATAAAGATTAGCCTATCAGACGAAATGCATAGTGACATATGAAATAAATGTCTCTTTTGCTGAATATTTAATTAATTTATATCTTTAATATTTAAAAAATCAACCTGCTTGGGCCCAGAGAAAGAGGCGTGGGGTACTAGCGAACCTTCGGTGCGTTTCCCAATCAAAGATGTTCATAACTAGCGGCTGAACAATGCATAGCGTGGGGGAAAAAAGGATATAGTGATGAGTGGTTCCCAAAACCCTAGTTTCTCTGTCGCACATCCATCATTTGAATCACGTTAGTTATAACGTAAAACGCCCATAATGATAAAGCACACCATCGCATCATCACGAAGGCATTAAAATTAAGAAAACCAAAACAAATTTATAATTGTTTTTTTTTATTTAATGTGATTTTTTTGTATCCAATATTTTAATTCTTTAATTTTTTCAATATAATTTAGGCTGTTCTATCGAGATATGACACTATAAAAGGCCTTCAATACACTGATATAGTTAATAGGGATGCAATGAAAAGCCGATTTCACTATTAACCCTGTTTTTATTCATTAAATGCTTCCCAACGCCGCATTTCTATTGCACAAAAAAAGCTGCTGCAATTAACAAAGTTATGCCAATACCATTTTAATAGTTTCATGATAGTAGCAGCTGGTGTGCTTCATCTGCGTGATTCTGATTTGACATTCTTCCGCTAAACTTGCACTGTCTTGAGGTGTAAATGGGCTATGATCTTTTGCTATTGAGGCTAAGGCATCAAGGTGTTCTCTCTGCAACTTTCAAGTTTGAGGTGGGGGAAGGGGGCAGCAGCAATTCAAATGTATCTCCTCTAAAATAGTTGGCCACTTGCGTGGCATCTGTGTGTAAAGATTATTATTTTATTTTTAATTTACTATCATCATTCATTAATTCATTTTTCTTATCGGCTTAGTCCCTTTATTAATCTGGGGTTGCCACAGCGGAATGAACCACCAACTTATCCAGCAAATGTCTTACGCAGCGGATGCCCTTCCAGCCGCAACCCATCTCTGGGAACCATCTACATGCAATGCAAGAATTTCACACTTATTAGTATTTAACTTTACACCAGACGCATTAGAAAACTGCTTGATTATGTCTAATGATAAACTGATTTGGTTTTCATTCTTTAAGAACAATGTTGTATCATCTGCAAATTGTGTTATTATAATGTGTTTATCAGCAATATTAAAACCTTCCAAATTACTATTCTTCACTATGATGGACAGTAATTCTGCAACCATTAAAAAGAGTAGGGGGGAGCTGTTACAGCCTTGTCTGATGCCCCTATTAACAGAAAATCTTGAGGAAGTACCATATTCTAAGGATACACTACTATTTATATCCT
Source organism: Danio rerio (assembly GCF_052040795.2). Taxonomy (NCBI): domain Eukaryota; kingdom Metazoa; phylum Chordata; class Actinopteri; order Cypriniformes; family Danionidae; genus Danio; species Danio rerio. The sequence goes on along the minus strand of NC_141036.1, from coordinate 18,543,025 downwards.
TATAAAGTATGCTAATTAAATTGGTAAATTTTTTTCCAAAACCAAAGTGACTTAAAGTTTCTAAAATAAAAGGATGTTCTACTGAGTTGAAGGCTTTATAAAAGTCTAAGAAAACAATGAAACCTTCCTCGAGTAACACTTTACTATAATCAATCAAATCTAAAACCAGTCTTATGTTATTGTGAATGGAACGACCACCAAGGAAGCCAGATTGAGTTTCACTTATAATCTGTGGCAGGCCTTTTTTCATCCTAGCTGCTATAATTCCAGAAAATAATTTGTAGTCTGTATTAAGAAGTGTAATGGGTCTTAAATTATCAAGTTATCTTTTATTTTTGCCCTGTTTAGGAATCAATATTATTAGGCCCTGCTTCATACTTGATAGTAATTCTTTTTTCTCTATACATTCTTGGATTGCTTTAAATAACAAATGTCTAACATTGATCCAAAAAACTTGGTAAAATTCAGCGGTGAGCCCATCCAATCCAGGGGATTTATTTAAAGATAACTTTAGACATACCTCATCCAATTCTTCTATTCTTAAACCAGCCTCACAAAGTTCTTTAAATGGATCATCAATTTTGGGTATAAAATCTTTAATGGTACCTAAAAATCTGGAAGAATCAGAATGAGAGTATTTAGAGGAGTAGAGGTTTTTATAGAAAGTAAAAACCTCATTTCCAATAATTCTATCATCTTTACATTCAACTCCATTTATAAGCAGATTTGATACAGCCTTTTTGTCCTGTCTTCTTTTTTCTCACAAAGGCACCTTGAGCTTTTGTATCATCTAATTTGTTTTGCAATGTCAAAAGTGTATCTTTTTCATCATTTGTTAATTCTATCTTTTCACAATATCTATTTATGTCCTGAAAAAGTTTGATTTCTTCCTCTTTTTTAACCAGAGTTAACTCCTTACAGAACTTAATGGAATATTCTCTAACTTTATGTTTAACAAATTCCCATTTATTACTATATGTATTTATTGACTCATCATTATCTATTTCTGCTATAATCTCTTTAATCTTTAAACAAAAATCACTATTCTGTAACAGACTGGAGTTAAACTTCCAATAAACTTTATTTTTCCTTTTATTCTCAGCAGAATTTAATTTGATTTCTATTATACAATGATCTGTTAATGGGGCTTTAGAAATTGAAATGTTCGAAACCGAATTTGCATGTGCATCAGCAACCAGCCAGTAATCAATTCTAGATTTGCAAGCATTATTAGGTTTATGCCATGAATACTGCTTTACTCCTGGATGTATCCTTCTCCATACATCAACTAAAAATGGCTATTAATAAATTCTCCAATTGTGTGATTAAAATGGAAACTGTCAAATTTAGTGGGCCATCTATCTTCCCATTCATCAGGTGTCAAATTCCAGTCGCCTCCCATTAGGATAAAATCAGTTGAGTACATAATTTTGAGCTCTGATATAGTGCTTGTAATATCTTCAAACATTTGTTTATTTTTGGTGTTGGAGTTATGTCCATACACATTTGTTAAGATTAAAAAATCACTATCCACTTTTTTAAAACGACTATCAACCAATGGCCTTGGTCATCTTTCCTGTGTGTAATAATATCACCTGGAAATCTATTTAAACAAATAGCAACACCAGCAGACTTATTGGTCCCATGGCTAAATAATATTCGATCACCCCATTGATTTACCCAAAATTTAGCATCCACTTCAGAGGAATCAGTTTCTTGTAATAAGAAACATTGTGCTTTTTGCCCTTTACAAAAAAAATAATGCCTTTCTTTTAACCAAATCCTTAAGACCCCTCACATTTAACGAAGCCAATGAAATAGAACAATTGAACATTTCTGAATAAAGTATAAATGGTGTATATACAACCAACCAAAAAAAATAATTAAATACTATAAAGTGCTCAGTTCAAGCTTACTTGCACTAGTTTTTTAGTAACAAAATTAGTCCCGTGTCTTCTTAAAACACTCATTTAACTTAACAATCAAACCTATGTATCCATGCGGTCCGCGATAGTACGCTCGTTTTTCCTCACGGCGGGCTTGTTCGATCTGCGGCCACAGCTGCTTTCTTGCCTCCCTGTCTTCTAGCGGTAACATCTCAGCGAGATGGATGCCTTTCTCCCTGCACACCTGGGAATCCTTGCAACGCCGCCAGATCTCCTCCTTAACATGCCTCCGAATGAATAATACCACGGCATGCCTCTTCCTGTTGCCATCTATCCGACCAACTCTATGAACGACATCAATTGCTTCTTCGATCTTTTGCTCATCCATGTCGGGGGTGATCATATGAAAAAGTTGAACGACGTCCTCTCTAATATTTTCATCCTTTTTTTCTGTTAAGCCTTTTATTTTAAGACACCATCGCATCTTGTATCTTTCTTGCTCTCTGATTCGCTCTTTCAGTTCTTTGTTTTCAATACTTAAACGCTCGTTGCACTTCTCAATATCGCCAATTTTTCTCTTACAGTCTTTAACTTCGTCTGCGTTAAACTGTACCGATTTGGCTAAGCTCGCGATCATGCAGCTGCTTTGTTTGGATTGCTCTTGTAACTCCGACAACTGCTCCTTGAAGTTCTTTTCCATGTTTTGAATGGCTTCCAGTATGGTTAGATTTGAGATCTCATCATCCTTGGAAGCGGGTTTACTCTTTTTCCCAGCTGGGATTTTACTCGGAGTTGTCGGTGTGGAGTCTTTCCTCTTATTAACTACGGTAACCTCCATTGCATAATCGTAGTCGCCAGTCAAATCCAGCTTGTTTACCTCTGTATTCATCGCAGCCTGTGTTTTTACGTTATCCTTTTCTTTAATTCTCAGTCTTGTAGGTTTGATCATATCTCGCTATTACTTAATGTGTATTTTGAGTGTTCTTTTAGTAGTGCGTATCCGAAATTTGGGACAATTTAGCTCCCGTTAATTGCACGCTAACCGCTCAACACGCCCTCTTGCCCGGAACTCGGTCTTCAAAACACCTATCGATATATTTCCCTGTTTTTTTTTTTGGAAACTTTTACTTTTTTACATTTATATGAACAATTTACATTTCTTCTATTAGCCTTTTTGGTTTTTGTATTTGCCTCTTTGGACGTTCTGTCAGTCTCTCAACATCATTCTTTCTGTCAGTCTCTGTTAACTTGTCTTGCAATTCTGATTGTTCATTTTGCTTTGAGATTTCCACATCCTGAAAGTCACTTTCTTTGCTTCTTATGGCTCTCTGAGGCACTCTCAGCAGGTGTCTTCTGTTCCACCTCATTATCTTTTCCATTTTCTATCCATAACATCTCACCCGTACCATGTCTTCTTGAGCCAGTGGACTCAATGGTTTTGCTGTTCTGTTGTAATAGGTAATCTGCCTCTCTTTAGCATGATTTACAGAACTTTGTATCATGAGATGATTAGCTGATGGAAGTCTTTTTCGCAGTTTCCGATTCATGAGAATTTCCGCTGATGAAAAGCCATTTTCTAGAGGTGATGCCCTGTAGTTAATAACAGCCAGGTGATGATCTTCTCCTGTCTCTGCGGCTTTTTTCAGCAGGCGCTTCACAATCTGGACTCCTTTCTCCACTTAGCCATTGGATTGTGGATAAAGAGGACTCGATGTTATGTGGTCAAATCAATAGTTTCTTGCTAAGTCTTTAAAGCTCTGACTGATTAACTGTGGTCCATTATCACTTATTAGAGTCGTTGTGATACCATGACGTGCAAATATGGCTTTTGTTACAATTACTTGCTCTGATGTTGTGTTTGACAGTCTCACAAATTCTGGGTAATTTGAATAATAGTCAATAAGCAACAAGTAATCTTTGCCTTTTAGTTGAAATAAGTCCATTCCAATTTTTTTTCAGGATTCATTTGGTTTGTCATGTGGTATCATGGGCTTTTTAGGTTGCTGGTATCTGTGTCGCTGGCATACTTCACATTTCTGCACTAATGTCCCTATGTCTCTGTGCATGCCTGGCCAGTACAGTACCTCTCGTGCCCGACTCTTACATTTCTCTATTCCCAAGTGTCCCTCATGCACAAGTTTTAACATCTTTTTCCTAATGGTATTGGGTACAACTATTTTTGTTCCTTCTAAGCAGAACTCCATCTAGCACTGTCAGTTCATCTTGAAAGTGTCGGTATGGTTTTTCCAACATTCCCTTCTCAGGCAAGTTAATTATTTCTATCACTCTCTTTAAATGTTCTCCCTTCTGCTTTTCTTCAGCTATTTCTGCCCACTTTGCAGTAGATACTAGTATCTGTACTCTGATAGAGTCTACGTGAACTTGCACATCCTCCTCTGTGCTGCTTGTGCTATTCTGCAAACTAGCTCTGTTCAGGGCATCTGCCACAATGAGGTGCTTGCCTGGTTTAAACTCAAAGGCCAGATCATACTTCTGTAAGCGTAGCATTAGTCTTTGTATGTGAAGTGGCACTTTTCCTAGTGGTTGAGATTGCTATGAAAGGCCTATGATCTGTCTCCAGGATCACCAGTCTTCCATAAACATACTCATGGAATTTCTGCACCTAGAAAAACACTGCACCTAGAGTTTCCTTTACTATTTGTGCATAGTTTCTTTCCGCAGACGGTATTGTGCAGGATGCATATGCAACTGGATACCACTCCATGTCAAGTTGCTGAAGCACAATTGCTAATAAACCCAATTTTGATGCATCCGTAGAGACTTTTAGTGGCTTATCTTGATCATAGAACTTTAAGACAGGTTCTTTGGTCAAACTGTCCTTCAACCACACCCACTCTTCTATATGTTCCCTTTGCCATTGCCACTCTATGTTTGCTTCCAACAGGTTTCTTAATGACCTTGTTTTTGCTGACAGATTTGGAACAAACTTTCCTAGGTAGTTTACTAACCCTAAATCCCTTTGCAGGTCTTTTTTGTCTCTTGGTTCTGGCATTTCTTTGATTGCCCGGATTTTCTCTCTGTCCGGTTGTACCCCTTCTTCAGACAACCTCTCTCCCAGGAATGTAATTTCTCTTACTCTGAACTCACGCTTTTTTTAATTCAGTTTTAATCCTGTTTTCTGTGCTTGATTTAGGACTCTGCAAAGTCTTGCAAAGTCTTTCTTTGTACGTCCCCAAACTACCACATCATCAATAAAAACTCATACTCCTTCAATTCCATCAAAAAGCTGCTGCACAGTTCTGTGGAATACTTTTGGGGTGGAGCTGATGCCAAACGGTAATCTTAGGAAACAATGCCTTCCAAAGGGTGTATTAAAAGTGCACAGCTTTGCTCTTTCTTTATCCAGGACCATCTGTTAGAATCCAGATGAGGCATCCTATTTGGAAAAGTAACATGCTCCACTCACTGCACTTGTTATATCAGACTTTGTTGGAACTCTTTAGTGTTCTCTTTGAATCGCTTTAAGTCTTTTGGATCTATACACAGTCTTAGATCTCCATCTGCTTTCTCAACTATTACAAGTGAGTTCACCTATTCTGTGGGCTCTTATATTTTCCTGATGACTCCCTCTTTTATCAGTGTGTCCAGTTTCTCTTTCAGTGTCTCTTTTAAAGCAACTGGCACTTTTCTTGCTGGGTAAATAACAGGTTCTGCCATTTCCTTCAACTTTATCTTGTGTTCTCCTGGTAACCGTCTTATTCTTCTAAACCAGTGGTTCTCAAACTGTGGTACGCGTACCACTAGTGGTACGCGGGCTTCCTCCTAGTGGTACGCGGAGGAATCGCCAAATAATGAAAGAAACAATTAACACTTTTAATCCTTTGATGCGTAATATAACATCGATGTGATCAGCATTGTCTGCTTGGTGAAGCGTACGATCACAACGCTGTGCTTAGAATGTTTATTTTAGTGCTTTGTGACATAAGCTGCTGAAAATCAGTTTCCGAAGTTTAAGCATTGATTCTGAAGGGTGATTTGACTGACATGAAAAGTAGCCAATCACAGTCGACCTTGACTAGTTGCGTGAAACGTAAGGGCGGGACAAAGGCTTTCTGTGTTGCAGAGACAGAGAAAACAACTTAAAAACAAATGTTTTGTTGGAATAATGCTTCTCGGATGTTTTCACTATAGATATGTCTAGCAGAGTAATTAAACCGCGGACATATTTCCTGCCTATTTGATGATCTACATACACGTTTCGCTCTCCCGACAGCGAGTCGACTCACCTCTGACCTGTCACTCCTCTATACAGTCTGAATGGCGGCGCGGGAATGGAGGTATTGCGCAATTACTCATTTCTGCAAATGTGGCGAGTGCTTTATTTTAACACGAGAGAGCGCATTCATGTACGCAAATCGCTAAAACAGATATGTGAGCTCTTAAATACGCTTTTTTTAAATGAACTGCAAGTCCTCTCAGGATCGCCTGTGTGCTCAGATAGAATACAATCGCGATCTCTCCACTATTAAAGTAGACATTATTTATCTTTATTCCTTGACTAAATTTAGTCAAAAGTATTCAAAGTTATCAAATATTTAGAATTAGATTGATGCATGATCGATGACAATGCAAATGGTCTTCTTATTTGGCTGTATTGTGAAGTGAAACTTACTTTTAGCAAAGGGGGACTTATTTCTTTACGACAAAAGAATTATGCTGGAAATGTTTCTGGATGAGGTATTTGTGTGATTTATACATTTAGCTGTATTCTGATCTGTCTTAAAGCATTGCAGGTCAAAACAATTCGTTGTTACGTATTGTTTTTTTTATCAAAATTAACAATAAGGGTGTTAAAGCACTGCTTTGATAAATGTATTGTTGTCATATTTCAAATACTTCAAGTAAAATGAAGTCATTTATTTATTTATTTTTACTGACAGTGTACTTGTATTATTTTTTTTGTATTTTAGATTAAGATCAAGTGTAAAATAAAATCAACATGTGATGTACAGCTATTTAAGAAACAGATTTGCCATATTGTAAAGAAAAATAGTGTAAAATATGTAAATAAAAGGCTAAATTTAAATATTTTTACCATATACTTTAATTAAACCTTTCAAAGCTTGAAAATATTGTTTAAAAATGGGCAAAAAGTGTCTCTATGGCCTTAAAGTTTATGTGATAGTTTTGCCAGTGCTATTGAAAAAAGATTAATTGTCATGAAAGGAAAAATCGACCATACTTCCTTTGTTAGTGCAAATTCCTATACGTGTAGCTTTGAGATTTAAGCAATTAAACCATTCAATCAGGTTTACACTTAAAAAAAGTGATTTCATAATGAAAATCTGATTATTATTTTTCAAAAGTAACCAACTAGTACTTTTTAAAAGAGTACTTTGTACTTTTACCTAATATTAGTATTATTTACTAAAATTTGTTTTATTTTAGCAGTGTAATAGTATTTTTCCTTGAGTACAAACAAGTTTTCACAAACATTAAGTGCAGGTTTATTATATTATTAATATATGATTAATAAATATTATTATTATTATTATTATTATTATTAATGGTTTTTATGTGTATCTATTTCTATGCATTGTTTTATGGGTTGCTGAGAATACATTTCAGGTCTTCAATACATAGCATGTCAGTCTTGAAAAAAAAAAATAGGTGCTGGAATTGATTTTCATTAGGCTGTGCCTGTATGAACCCTGTCATATGTACATTTAACATTTCAAGATTTGTCTAAAAGTGTATGAATATGACATATAGCCTATATTTATGAGGTCCAAGCAACATTTACAGCTTTTGATGAATAGGCTATTATGAATACTTTAAATTTAAGTGCAGCAGTTTTCTCTTACTTTTTAAGAACAGCGCCATTTTTTATGAACCTTTAAAAGCACATTTTAACTAAAAGGTTTTTTTTTTTTTTTACCTGCAAGCACAGTTAATGTTCAGACTATTTAAAATGTTTAAAGTGACTGACAATAATACATATTCTTAATAATAGGAATTAATCTGCATCGTTTTTAAACTGTGCACACATGTAGCTGCTTAATTAGGCCCACAACGCTATTTTTAATACTGGTTAAAAAATAACGTCGTAAGGTGGTACTTGGAGAGACAATTTTTTTCTAAGGTGGTACTTGGTGAAAAAAGTTTGAGAACCACTGTTCTAAACACTTCTTTATATTGCTTTAACCAGTCACTGTGCATAACTTCTTTGGTGTTTGCATCTTTTATCTTGTACTACAATTACTATTTGATCTCTAATCATGGAGTCACACAGCGTTCCAAAATTGTATGTCTGGCTCTTTAATCTCAGATCTGTAACATACTGTTCACTGGATTCTGACTCTTTCTGCAGTCTGTTTCTGAAGACCCACCTTTCATAGTGTAACATAACTGGTAACATATATATTGTAACATATATGCTGGAGGTAAACATTCCATGCAACATTCCATGAAAACGGTCTGGGCTTTTTAGTTTAAATAATGTAAGGATGTGAAAAATTATGTTGATGTACTTTTAAACCCCCCCATGTTTGGTACCGATGGGTTTCTGCTGACAATTTACAACACATGATGCATAGAGCAAGATCATAACTCGCATTGCTTTATTTTTTAAATCCCTGCATTAAATGCATCTCCGCATGCTTTGGGCGGACACTCAAATTTGCATACGAGTAGCCTCAAGACAAAGGAAGGTTTCGCGCTCAAACTTTACCCTGAAATCATTGGTCAAGAATGCTGAACGGGTTGTCACGTGACCCGTGACCCGTCTGGTATAACCAGACTTCTCCCCAACATCTGGGCAGAGAGTAGTCCGAACAAAGAACCCATCAAAAGGTGGCCCTTTTGGAGGGCCACGCGGCTCTTCTACGCCGCATGGACTTTTCCCGCCACGCTTTCTTATTTTCCGTCAAAGTAAACTAAGTTTAAAGTTTGTGATCGCGTTCCTCTGAACTGTATTACAAACTCAACGCATCAAGAAGGACATCAAAGGATTTTCCATCACGACGGAAGAGAGACTCGCATAAAGAGGTATTTTTAGTTATGCGATTAAGCTGTGCCCCTTTTATCAAAAAAGGTGTTTTTGTTCTTATAATCTTGGTGATCCTTAATGGTGCGTGTGGAACTGAAAGTTTTGTCACTCTTTTATCTGAAATCTCTATTTCCTCGCTTTACTATTTCTCTTTGTTGTTACACGTTCAATAGACCCGAGATCTCCACGTGGTTTACCTTTGTTTAATGTATGTTTGTTTTTTGTGTATGTACCTTTGTTTAATGTTTAATGTATGTTTGTGCGTTGTTCGTTATCTGTCTGACTAGTCAATAAATCCTATTGTAATCGAATGAATTGTATTGTTTGCCTCACGAGAAAATGTCACTGAAATACAGATTCCACTGCCTAGCTGTTATAAGTTGATTAAAACTTATGAATGATTAATCTACTTCACAAGAAGTAGCAATTAAATTCCCTTTTTCTAAATGAATAGACTATTGCCGTGGCCGCTCGGAAGAGGTTCTAGTTATGTTTGTTTGGTCAAGTTAACAATAAATTGATCCAGAATATTTATGATTAATAATAATTCGTTATTGTTGATAATTAATATTTATAATCTGAGAGTCCGCTCGGTCGAGCGGGCATGATCAAATACAATCATATGTTTGTTTGACCAGATTGACTGAAGCTTAAGCCAGAATATTAGTAATTAAGAATAAACCATTATTGTTGATTATTAATATCCATAAAATGAGCTAATTTCTGTTACAATAGGTCTTGCTTTTCTTTGGTGTGAAGTATTGTTCAAACTTCTCTATTACAGCCTCATATTTATCTTTTTCTTCTTCAGTAAAGACAAACGTGTTATACACATCCAGTGCACTGCGTCCTGCCACTGTTAAGAGCAACGCAATCTTCCTCATTCCTCAGTTCATTTCCATCCAGCCCTATAGCGAGTGCATAAACTCAAAGTTCAAAACTTAGTTTCAAAACTTTCCAGTTCTCTTTGACATTTCCCATCAACTTCAATTCGTCTGGTGAACGGATGTAATTCATAATTTCTCTGTTTTATTTTCGTTATTTCTCCTGGTACCACGTATTGACGAGGCTCACACACCCGAGTACTTTTTTCAGAATGCTTTATTCTTCTCACCTCTCAACTAGGCTTACCATGGCCTCATACTGCCATCTAGTGGCCTCTTATGATAGGTCTTTAAAACACTTATCAATACACACCTGACAGTTATTTTCAAATATGCACAACGCGAGCCAAACAATAGATATGACGCTCCTGACATCCTTTTAGATAACTTTACTTTAAACTGTATTAAGGTCCCATTTACACCGATGATTAAAAATGATTGGAGGGAAAATAAATAGATATTTCAAATCTCTGTTTCAAATCTGCCTGTTTAAAAAAGCGCATTATGTCCACGAATGTATAATAATAATCCCGGCATTATGGATATATAAGCTAATTAAGCTTGCATGGTGCTTTGACTGGATATCTAGGTCAAAAGCAAAATTGTTACCTGTTGCATGGCATAGGCTAGCCTGTAGTGTGAAAAAATATAATTCACAACCTGAGATGCGTTTCCAACACCATCGTTTGCCAGCTAAAGTCGCAAGTTATGTCTTTACAAACATAGTTTGTTGATTTGCAGTTTCCCAAAGTTATTACCGGAGAAATTCTGCTGTCGCTGTCAGTTGAATAAACAAATATAATGAATGAAAAGACATTGGCTTATGCATATAGACATTTAATGAAGCTAATTCGGTGCAGTAATGTGTAATTTGTTTGCTTCGGTTGTCACTATTTTCATTTTGGTGCAATGGTGTGCTTTATCTTTGTGATTCTGATGTGACATTCAATCTTCTTTCCGCTAAACTCTGTCCTGAGGTGTAAATGGGCTATAGTTCTTTCTGCAACTTTCAGGTTTGAGGTGGGGGAAGTAGGCAGAGGCAATTCAAATGTATCATCTCTAACAAAAAAAAAAAAAAAAAGGCCGCTTGCGCGCAAACCTGGTCAAAACTGTCAAAAATTTGTGTGTAAAGATTATTACCTTATTTACATTTTATTATTATTATTATTCATTTATTCATTCATTCATTCATTTTCTTTTTTCGGTTTAGTCACTTTATTAGTTTGTAATCAACACAGCGGAATGAAAGTCATATTATCTAGCATCACTACGAAATATTAGTATTAGTAGCAGTATTATTATTGATGTTGTTGGGCTATTTTCTGTAGCAACCCTTGTAATCTATGCAGTGTTTTTGGGTTGTTGTTTTTTTTTTTGTTTTTTTCGGTTAAAGCACAATGATGCCCATTAACACCTGACAGACAAGCTTTTGGTTATGAGATGGGGGAAGGGGTATGTCTCCACTCTCAACAAGTATTTTTTCACAAACGTGGATACACAAAATCCAAAACTCTACATAGGACGGATGGCGTAACAATAGCAAAACCTATGCGCTTTTAAATGAAACCGCATTAATGTAAATATGGGGCTTTATGAAAATGAATGTTTCTATGCACAGCAACTTCTGGACTGAAAGGTGTTAATTAAAATATCTATATTACGCTCGTAGCATTCCCCAAAACTAAAATATTTTTACGTAAAAAACACAGAACATAGCTAAATAGTGTGTTGCCTGCTGAGCCAGAGCGACAGCAGCAGACAATTCCGCACGGCCCTTAAGCCTTCACCCGACAGTTATTTTCAAATATGCACAACGCGAGCCAAAACAATAGACATGCCATGCCCGTCATCCTTTCAGACTACTTCGCTTTAAACTGTATTAAGGTCACATTTACATTGATGTAAATGTAAATGTGAATGAATGAAAATGATTGGAAAATAAATAAATCGATGTTTCAAATCTCTGTACATAACAGAAAGATAAACGATGATAATGCAACAATAATAGTGTATTTGTATTATAGTGGTGGAAATATATTTTTTGACAGACCTTGCCAAAAGTGAGCGGGCACTTTCACTAATAAAAATATAGCACTCAAATTGTTTAATTTTTAACAATCAATTAAATTACACAACAGTTTCACATCAAAAGTTAATGATACATATAATAGGCTACATTTTGATGGTGAAATATATATAACCATTATTCTTTAAAGAACATTGACGTTTTGAAACAAAAAAAACTGAACTGAAACTAAATTATTAAAAACAAACATGTGAGACTTATTTATGTCCTGTGGCAAAATTATTTTCATTATACTTTGTGTGATCTGCTTGAGGTAGGTCAATTCATTTTTATGCTTTTGATGAAGCAGCCTTCAACTTCAGCTCTTTAGCCCATGCGTGTGACCGTTTCTCAGTGTTTCGCCAATGTTTTACCAGTCTTTTATTTCTTCAATTCTTTTTTCCAAAACGAATCCTCTTTGCACTTTACAAGTTTACAATAATAATAAATTGTGTTAACAAATTTTAAATGATTAATGAAGGAATTATAAAGCTTTGACTTATTGTTTAATCTCTTTTACAAGCACAGTAGCATATTTAAAGCTGCTGTATAGGCTATTTCCGTCTGTCCACATCCCGTCCCGTTAACTGAAAAGGTACCACCCCAGTGACAGCTCATGTACCTTAATTTCTGACAGTGTAGTATAAAATAAAAGAAAGAAATGTGGAAGAAAAATTTTAATTTTTTTTTTTAATTCTGCTTGAGCACACATTGTTTTGCAACTCATAAACAGAACCACACCTTAAAAATATGCTCTGCACAACCCCTTTAAACTTTTTTAAATAATGGATTCAACTTTGCAAAACAATGGTGAATTGTTTTATGTATATTAACAGATCTAGTTTTTAAATTGATTTTTATCCAGTTTTTAAATTAATTTCAGTAATTTAATTGACTAATATGAAAATGTTCATATGATTTTTTACAATACAGTTTGTAAAGTATTATTTTAACTTTTAGTAGATATTTTATATGAGAAACATGCTTTGTTTATCAAATAAATGGATCTAATTGGATTTGAATTGTAAACATGGATGATTAAAAGTAAAAAATTTTTAATTAAAGGGCACTTATGATAAAAAAAAAAATCTACTTTTCAAGCTGTTTGGACAGATGTGTGTAGGTATAGTGTATAGATCATCATATTGGGGTGATGCAATCACACTCTGTCCTTTTTTTTCAGTTTAACAACATAAAAACGATCAACCAATTGGAGCGGTTTTGAGACTGACCTGTAACATGGCGTAAGAGTGCGGTCCCCCCTCCCACCAATATTGATTGACAGACGTGCATTACCATATCCTCCGTTTGTTGTTTCACGTCCACCATTTTCAGCATGTGAGTCAAATCGATGTCACCAGAGACACACACTTGCTCTATTTTTGAATGTAAGGCTTATTGGGATCAACACAAGTGCCTTAATCGTCTTTCTTTTTTTTGTAATTAAGTTTTTGTTGATTTTGATTTTACATGTGAGTGGTCATAGCATCTTTACAATTTTCTTTCAATACACAAAACAAGATCCACTCCCCCCCCCCCCCCCCCCAAAAAATATATATATAGATATATATATAGTATAGAAATGCCTAGATGCTATCTAATGTGTGTTTAGAGTGTCATGTTTAGTATCATTACGTTTCTTCTGCTATTTTACAACACATGATGATGAGTGCATGATAATAACTTGTACAGCTTGATGCTCAAAGTTAAAGTCCATCTGTATGTTCAGGGAGGATCTTCATTTTGCATATCCAGGGTTTCCACGAACTCTTTAAAAGTCTAAAATTTAAAAATCGAAAGGCCTTAAAAAGTCTTAAATTTGCTGTTCTAGGTCTTAAATGTTTTTGCACAGGTTTTATTTTGCGATTTCCATGTAACGCTACATCTAATGCTCATTTATATTGTTTTTGTAATTCTTTGTTGTAATTCATTCTTTGTTGTAGTTCTTTATTTCACAAGTCCAGTTGTGATTTGGGGTATTACAACTACAAATGAGGTCAACTTGCAATAGCTAATCAGCTTTCTGTTATTGACTCAGTGCGTGCAGCGAATGTGTTGTCATCGATGTGTTTGTGAAGGTTCGCTGTGGGTGCACACCACATGATTTTGGCTGGCGGAGTAAGTTATTATTTTACTGACAAATGTCGTAAGCGCAGTTTTACAAGTCGGGAGCGCATTTATGTAATACGAGAGAGCGAATCTCTGCTTACGCGCCGGTTTCCTCTGTTTGTGGACAAATCTGCTCGGGAGCTCTCAAAACTCCTGCTGCTCACGTGTGAATGATCTGCTCTCGCTCTGTCGGATGATGCGGACTCATAATTTTTGTGTCTTGTGTTTCCTCTTTTCGTGCTTTTGCTCTCCAGAGATGCTTCAGCATACTGTAGTATTAAGAACAGTGACTTGATAAAATGAAATACAGTGTAGTTTTACTATAGTAAAGTGTGGTGAATTGCAGTATAATATACCCTATATTGTAAACAAAAAAAAACTACAGCACTGAGTAATTTGTTTATATTACACTTTTTGTGTTACCATAGCAACTACAGTATTACCACAACAGATTAATTTAAGTATTTTATTGTACTTTACAAAACACTGTACAGCAGAGACTAGTTTATTTTAATTGCTATTATAAAATGAGATTGATAGTGAGATTTATTTGAAGAGGCAATAGTACAGTAGGCATAATACCTTATCAAGTTTTTACCTATTTTCTATTTCAGTTACATTTCTGCTTGTATTACTTATATTTAAATGTTTTTTTTATGTTATTACTATGGTGCACATGGATGTTTAATAAATGTTTTAAAAATAAAACTCTTCTATGTCTTTAAGTGTTAGAAACTGGAAACATCTCATCATATAACACAGCAAAAATAGTGACGTTTTATTAAAACAAACTCAGGAGACCGCGAGGGCAAAGAACTCGTCCCTTGACAAATGAGATGCTTTGTTCTTCCTGATGATCACATGACCTTCACACGTTTTAAATGGTAAATTATTTAAACAGTGCAACATTCATAAAACAATTTTTTTTTTTTCCCCTTTTCAAAAAATATACTTTGCATTCAAACATTATAAATATACTCTGCACAATATAAGAAGAAACAGATTTTAATACGGATTTCAGTAAACAAACACCCTTAATATGTTAATTCCTTTATTTAGATGTCCGTGGTAATGTTTACTTTCACCGTTTCATTTAGGGAATCTCCTGTGGTAAATAAATTATATCTCATTCTCTGAACTTTAATAATAAATCTAAATAAAATGCTGCGCTTCCCACCTCCAGTTGCAATGACTTCTGGGACTTCCAGAGCGAGTTTGGTGCTCAAGTCTGCATTTGTGCATCCTCGATATCAAGATCATATCCGGGAAATTTCATGCGTTCTGTAGTTAGATTAGTGGGATTATTATTCTTTCTAAAAATTATTTTTAGTACTGCTTACCTTCTAAATGTTATATCAACGTCTAAAACTTGATCAATAAAAAAGGCAGACACACAATTGCACTGTTAAATCTATTCAAACTGATAAACTTGTATAAAAGTTTAGAAAAAAATGATAAAAGTCACACATTACATTACTTATTTTATTCAACTTAAATATTTAAATACTTTTAATGTAAAATTACGCATTAACTTGAGCAGTTGTTTTCCCATGCTGTCTTTGTGTCACTGATGGTTGCTTCTTTTTAAATATATACTCTCATATTTGTGATCACATCAAGTTCAGCTGGAGAATAAGACTATGGCAATATCTTAAAAAAAAGAGATCTGCTCATGCATAGTTATAGCAAATATGACCATATATTTTGAAAAGACATGCATCAGTGAAACAGAGACAGTTAGCATGGGAAAATAAGCTGCTTAAGTTAATGCATAATTTTACATTTAAAGAATTTAAATATTTAAGTTTAATAAAATAAGTAATGTTATGTGTGACATTTATAAAATCACATCTTTACACACGTTCCCACTTTTATACACGTTGATCAGTTTTAATATATTTCAAAGTGCACTTTGTCTGCCTTTTTTTTACTGATCAAGTGATAGAGGTTAATATGACATTTAGAATGTAAGCAGAACTAAAAATTGTTTAAAAAGAAAGAATTATTATATATTATATTTGTTAGAAAGAATAATAATCCTAAATAATCTAAGCTAGTTTTCCCTGCTGAAGATCAGTGAATTTAAGCTTTATTCATTAAAAAAGGACAAGGCATTTTTGTACGCGACTTTGTTCTTTGTGTGACTGTAATGTAGGCAATAGCTATGTTTTCATACAATAATATCAATTAAATTTATGTGCAAAACTGGAAAATCGCAAAAAAGATATGTGCGAATAAAGCAGCGTTTCCATCTAACGAAAAACAAAATCTTTACTTCCTGATTAAACGGGCACCAAATATCAACAGTAAAAGCAGAATTTACTGCGGTAGAAGTAGCTGCGGCAGCGTCAATCTTTTCTATTTTTAATAAATGTACTTGCGCCTCAAAAGACAATGCTGACACACAATGAACATTTGGGGGCGTTTAAAGCCATGAGTCGCGGAGAACGTTCGAGGTTACAGAAGTAACCCTTCGTTCCCCGAGGAGGGGAACGGAAGTGCCATAGAGTGGATTGATTGAAATCCACGAAATGGGAGGTTTCGGTTCAGAAGCCGCTTGTCTGAAAGAGTATTGAACGGGCCAATGAATGCAATGAATTGGTAGCGTAAGCTTGCACAGGTGTACTTCATTGCCAATTATCCCAGCATATAAGCACACCTGGAGCGAGCAGACGCCATCCTTTTAAGCTGAAGAGACTTTCAAACAGCTAAGGGACAGTCATTATGGCGACGGAGTATGGCACTTCCGTTCCCCTCCTCGGGGAACGAAGGGTTACTTCTGTAACCTCGAACGTTCCCCTTCGGTTGGGGAACTTCAGTGCCATAGAGTGGATTGATTGAAATCCACGAAATGGGAGAAGTATGGAAAGCGCCATAATGACTGCACCTTACCAACGCCCCCGATGAGGGGATAGTCAAGCAAGCGTGACGCACCCACATCATGGGAGGCGCGGTCGTCCAACGTGTCCCTGGCCCTAATTTATCCTACTTCAACAGAAGTTTTACGGATTTAGATATATTTTTTGGGAAGTCGTGAGCATCTAGATAATTCTAGGAAATACGACAGTACGTTGGGAAGCCTGCAATCCCGATAGGGAGGACGCTGCGGAGGCCATCCGTTACCCAAGGGGGGGATAGATGGCAGAATTTACATATGGACTAGCCCTAAAAAGGGGGAGTACTCATAGCAAAAGAGTGGTTAGCGGAGAGGGAAGACACGGTCCGCCCAGGGGGGGGACTTAACCGTGGCGAAATAAGCATATGGGATCGCCTAGTGGGGATCACGCATAGCAGGCACCTATACCCAAAACGCGGGCTGACCAGCGGGCAGACCTACAACGTAGTGGGCCAGCAAGTGACTCCTCCGCTGAGTCAGTGCTGGGGGCCACGGAGGAATCTGCAGGGCTCACCTGACGAGGAACTTTACTGACAGATAAAAAGGCCCACGTACCTCCGTGTTAGGGAGAATGGCGCAGCAAGCGTGTTTCAACACCCTACCGAATTGTTTTCTCAATCACCAAGGGTTACCTAATACCCTTGAGGAAACCGGCTCCACTCGCAGATTGTAAAACCTTGCAAATGTGTTGGTGTCACCCAGCCCGCAGCTCTACAGATGTCTGTTAGAGGGGCGCCGCGTGCGCGCGCACGTGAGGACGCGGCTCATCTCGGCTCTGATAGTGAAAGAAAGGCATCCACAATCTAGTGGGAACTTATTTCGGTACGGCACTTCCCTGCTGCCGACTGCTATAACAGACGAAGAGCTGCTCAGATGATCTAAACTCTGAGTGCGGTCCGGATAATACGCAAAACGCGAACTGGACAATAAAGAAGGGCTGGGTCTGCCTCCTCCGAGGGCAGCGCTTGCAGGCTCACTACCTCGTATTAAAACGGAGTGGTAGGAACCTTGGGCACATATCGCGGGCGGGGTCTCAGGACGTGAGAGAAAGCCAGCCCAATTACAGGCACGAGTCACTGACCGAAAAATGCCTCCGGGTCCCTGACCCTCTAATCGATATCAACGCGACCAGCAGAGCTGTCTTCAGGGACAGAAAGATACTGAGTCGAGGATCGAAGGGATCTGACGCGGCTTGTGTAGCGAGGGCGAGATCCTAAGAGGGCATGAGAGGGGGCGGGGTGGATTAATTCGCTTAGCGCCCCTGAGGAACCGGATGATGAGGTTATGCGTTCCCACGGTGCTGCCAGCCAGTGCGTTATGAGAGCGGAGATGGCAGCCACGTAACCTTGAGTGTGGAGGGCGACAGCCTGCTCTCCAGCTTCTCTCGGCGTAAAGAAAGCACAACGCTGATATGGCAAATTACGGGGGTCTTCTCTGCGAGAGACACACCATTCAGTGAATAGACTCCACTTCAGGGCATAGGCGCGCTCGGGGAGGGGGCTCTAGCCCGAGTGACGGTATTAGCCACCGCAATCGGAGGTTACCTAAGTCTTCCTCGCGTCTAATGACCTCCAAAGATCGGCGAGGGTGCCAGATGGTGCCCTGTCCCTGAGAGAGTAGGTGCTCTCTCGAAGGGACTGCCAGGGGAGGGCAATCGCGAGGGAGAGCTCTGACATCCAGGTCCGGTTGAGCCAGAGGGGCGCAACCAGCAACCTGTTCCTCGTCCTCCCTGACCTTGCACAGTAACTGCGCGAGCAGGCTCACTGGGGGAAACGCGTATTTGCGCATGCCCCGAGGCCAGCTGTAAGCCAGTGCATCCGTGCCGAGAGCACTCGGTCAGGGAAAGAACAACTGGCAATGAGCGATCTCGGGGGAAGCAACAGATCGATCTGGGCTTCCCCGAATCGCGCCCATATCAGCTGAACAGACTCGGGTGGAGTCTCCATTCTCCAGGACGTAAGGCTGCCGTGAGAGCGCATCGGCTGCACTGTTAAGCTTGCCTGAATATGAATGGCGTGCAGCGATTTCAGCCGCGGATGACTCCAGAGGAGCAGACGGCGGGCGAGCTGAGACATGCGGCGAGAGCGCATACCCCCCATACGGCTGATATACGCCACCGCCGCCGTACTGTCCGTCCTGACCAGCACGTGTTGCCGCTCCAGCACCGGAAAAAAACAGTGGAGAGCGAGGAACACTGCCAACAGCTCCAGGCGATATGCCAATGCAACTGGGTACCTTTCCACAGGTCTGCAGCCGCATGCCCGCAACGCACAGCCCCCCAGCCCGTGTTGGAAGCGTCTGCTGAAACGACAACAAGACTGGACGCCTGTTCTAGAGACACCCAGGCCTGTAGGAACGAGGGGTCGCTCCAAGGGCTGAGGGCGCGGCGACACAGCGCAGTAACAGAGACTCGGTGTGCCTCGGGACCCGCGAGCGAGACTCGGAAGCTCTACCTTCAAACGCAAACCGCAGAAACTGACGGTGGCGAGGAAGAGTGGAGACATGGAAATACGCGTCCATCAGGTCTAATGCTGTAGACCAACCCAGAGGACGAATGCACCGGAGGATGCGCTTCTGCGTGAGCATTCTGAACGGCAGCTTGTGCAGGCAGCGGTTCAAAACGCGCAGATCTAGGATTGGCCGTGACCCACCGCTCTTTTTGGGCACGATGAAGTGTGGGCTGTAAAACCTGCTCTCCATCTCGGCTGGAGGGAGCGGCTCGATTGCATCCTTCGCCAGGAGGACAGCAATCTCCTCTCGCAAGACAAGGGCGGACAGGGGGCTGACCCTGGTGAATACACACCCGCGACTTGGGGGGCCGTTTCGCGAACTGAATCGCATAGCCGAGTCTGATTGTGCGTATGAGCCACCGCGAAGAGCTGGCCCGCGCTAACCAGGCAGGCAGAGCTCCCGCTAATGGACTCATCGCTACAATCGCTGACGTACCAGCAGTGGGGCAGCGCGGAGTGGGTGTGCTGATCCGGGAAGCGCGCGGGTCCCACGGAAAAGCTGGAGGTGAGATATTTGCTCTCACTCCGCACCCGAGCTCCGGAGGGGAGGCTCGAGGGGTGGGAGAAAGGAGACCGTCCTCCCAGCGCTCGTGAGCCACTGGCGAAACGCACCGAATCTGCAAGCTAGAAAGCATAGCGTCCCAGACTGGCAGATTTCGGGCTGTCACATCCGGGGAAGTGAAAAGTGCCCTTTCATAATGTTTTCATGGCAGTAAAAAGTGCCGTTGGAAATGGGGCCCCCGCCCTCCAGCGGGGAAAGAGCAAGTTCCCTCTTCTCCAGATGGCCTGTCCCAGGGACGCTTCGCGGTCCGTTGCCAGACTTAGCGGCGTTCTGGGCAGGGGGGCTGCCTGCTTCCGAGGTGCCCGACGCGCTCGCTTCGCCAGAGGCGTGTGCGGGGGCGAAGCAGCTCCCGTAGACGGGCACCTTCGGCGAGGAGCAGGTATGAATGGCACGGCGGGCGGAGCGGGCTACGGACCGCCGATAAGACATCACCCATCAACTGCTCTCTCACCGCCTTGAATTCCTGGGTGAATTCACAGACGATGTCGCCAAAGATGGCTTGGGATATGGGGAAAGTCAAGAAAGCGGACTTTGTCGACTTCGCGCATATCAGCCAGGGGTGGCGCTCCTGGATCACTAATGTGGACATCGTCCTCCCCAACGCACACGGAGCGGACTCAGTAGTCCGAAGAGCTAAGTTGGCGGCGGTGCGAAGCTCGTAAGTCTGGGTTGGACCCACCCTCGTGCAGCTCAGCCAGCAACTGCGCTAGGTAGCGCTGGTAGGTGGCTATCGCATGCAAGGCGGAAGCAGCCTGGCCCGCAGCTATGTAAGCTCTAGCTCCGAGGGAGGTAGATAACTTACAGGCTTGGATGGGAGACGAGGCGGACCCCGCCAAGAAGAGGCGCCGCGCGGATTTACCGCCATCGCGCACTCAACCTGAGGAATCGCCACATACCCCCAGGCTGTTCCACCGTCAAGAGTGGTTAGGGTGGAGGGACACGCAGCACGAGCAGAAAAAAGTGCCTACTGTGCACCTCCGGGAAGAAGGGAACGCCCCTCTAGTTGGTCCCGCCGCGGAGCTGGGGGATAAACCATCTCCAACCCACGACCGAAGCAGCCCGGGAAAGCACGGCTAACATGTCCGTTTCAGGATCCGTAGTGACAGCGCTCACCAGCCTGAAGGGGGCGAGCGGGTCTGGATCATCATCGGACAATGAAAGCCCACCCTCCGATGCCGCGGTGGACGTCTGGTCTCCGGTGTCATCGGGCGTAAGGGCTACCATCTGTTAGACGGATCGCTTCCCCCGCCCGAAGCTTGGATGGAGCGCTTAGAGGAGCGGGAGGTCCGCGGGCCCGTGGGCGATGGATTATCTCTCGCTAAAACCCTCAGATCTGCCCGAGTGCCCGCTGCAGAGCAGGGGACAACCGGGGTGGTTCGCCCTTTTGCAAAGGCTAGCCGCGATCTTTACTGCGCAACAGTCATGGCATCGCAATGACGACATGAACTGCCCGCGAGCAGCGCATTAACATGCTGGACCCCCCAGACATGCAACGCAGTGCTCGTGCCCATCATCCGAGGACAGGAAACCACCGCATCCAGAAACGCACAGTCGGAGCGCCGTCCTGAAAAGGACGTGCTGCACGACTGTGTTGCTCTTTCTGTGAAGTTTGCAACTTTATACGGACCGGACCCAAAGAACGCCAGGCAAGGGAGAACCCAGCTCGACCGTCTGCCGCTGCATGTTCACACTCTGGACCGGGAGAATGCTCTTGTTCGCTCAGAATCGCTGGTCACAGCAGGAGGAACCCCTTATCGACTCGATCAGAAAGTCTCTGAAGCGAAAAGGATGGCGTCTGCTCGCTCCAGGTGTGCTTATATGCTGGGATAATTGGCAATGAAGTACACCTGCACAAGCTTACGCTGCCAATTCATTGCATTCATTGGCCCGTTCAATACTCTTTCAGACAAGCGGCTTCTGAACCGAATCCTCCCATTTCGTGGATTTCAATCAATCCACTCTATGGCACTGAAGTTCCCCAACTGAAGGGGAACATACGCTCTTGACACGCTCCAGACGCTCTGGAGGTCATTGATAATATAATACCATTAATACTGAAACGGTTAAGGATTTTAAGAATGAATGAGCAAAACAACATTTAAGATGTGTTATAGTGTGCTCAGCCCGCTAGTTTGTCCATTTACACACATTTTCACCCGACCAGATTAGGTTCACAGAGTAAGTTACCACAGTAACTGACTCTGAGTTAAAGTTGCCTCTCTATGAGTAAAACATATGCTGGATAAATTGGCAGTTCATTCTACTGTGGCGACCCCGGATTAATAAAGGGACCAAGCCAAAAAAATTACTGAATTAATGCTAACCAATGCTAACCAAGGCTGCATTTATTTGATGAAAAATACTGTTACATTTTGAAATACTATTACAATTTTACATTTACATTTAGACAATCAGCAGATTTTTTTATCCAAAGCGACTTACAAAGGAAGCAATTTACACAATTATATGAGCAACAATGAATAAGTGCTGTAGGCAAGTTTCAGGTATGTAAAGAAAGTGTAAGAAGCAAAACATTCCTTTTTTTTAGTAGTTAGTGGTGGAGCCAGAGAGGGAATTGCAGATTAGTAAAAAAAAGTGGAGACTAAATAGTCGAGTTTTTAGTAATTTCTTGAAGAAAGCGAGTGACTCTGCCGTTTTGATGCAGTTAGGGCCAACTGGGCAGATTGAACAAAAAGTAGACACATAACAGATTCGATTGATGTATTGATCTTATCTGTACGATCAAAACTGAAAGTGTAATTTAAAAACACTGAAAGTGTAAAATAAGTGCTGTAGGCAAGTTTCAGGTATGTAAAGAAAGTGTAAGAAGCAAAACATTCCTTTTTTTTAGTAGTTAGTGGTGGAGCCAGAGAGGGAATTGCAGATTAGTAAAAAAAAGTGGAGACTAAATAGTTGAGTTTTTAGTAATTTCTTGAAGAAAGCGAGTGACTCTGCCGTTTTGATGCAGTTAGGGCCAACTGGGCAGATTGAACGCAAGAGTTCGGGAAAGTGATTTCTTCCCTCTATGGGATGGAACCACGAGACGACGTTCATTCACAGATTGCAAGTTTCTGTGTGATCCTAAAGATGTTGTGTCAAGTTTCTGTGTGATCCTAAAGATGTCAAGTAGATGGAGAAGAGAAGTGGCCCAAGAACCAAGCTCTGTGGTACCCCAGCGTTTAGATGCTGAAGGTTGGACAACTCTCCCCTTCAAGACACCCTGAATGACCTGTCAGAGAGGTAGGATCTGAACCACTAATGAACAGTGCCTGCAAAGCCCAGTGACTCAAGCGTAGATAGCAGGATCTGGTGGTTTACAGTGTCAAAAGCAGCTGACAAATCCAGCAAGATGAGGACTGATGATTTAGAGTCTGCTTTAGCTAGTCTGAGAACCTCTATGATCGAGAGTAGAGCAGTCTCAGTTGAGTTGCCTTTCTTAAAGCCAGATTGCTTGCTGTCCATGAAGCCGTTTTGAGTAAGGAAGTCCAGGACTTGATTGAACACGACTTTCTCCAGAATCTTGGCCAGTCGTTTCTTGAAGACAGCGAGTGACTCTGCCGTTCTGATGCAATTAGGGAGTTCATTCCACCAACTGGGCAGATTGAACGCAAGAGTTCGGAAAAGTGATTTCTTCCCTCTATGGGATGGAACCACGAGGCAATGTTCATTCACAGAATGCAAGTTTCTGGAGGGCACATAAGTCTGCAGAAGTTGGAGCAGAGAAGGAGCGCAGCCAGAAATCGCTTTGTAAGCAAACATCAGAGCTTTGAATTTGATGCGAGCAGCAACTGGCAGCCAGTGCAAACGGATGAGTAGCGGAGTGACATGTGCTCTTTTAGGTTCATTAAAGACCACTCGTGCTGCTGCGTTCTGAAGCATCTGAAGAGGTTTGATAGAGTTAGCTGGAAGCCCAGCTAGTAGAGCGTTGCAATAGTCCAGTCTGGAGAGAACAAGAGCTTGAACAAGGAGTTGAGCTGCATGTTCAGATAGGAAGGGTCAAACCTTTCTGGTGTTGTAGAGTGCGAATCTGCAAGATCGAGCAGCTCTAGAGATGTGGTCAGAGAAGTTTAGTTGGTCATCAATCGATACTCCAAGGCTTTTCACCATTTTGGATGCAGTAATGGTTGCCCCAACTATTTGGATTGAAAAGTTATGATGTAGAGTCGGGTTGGCAGAAACTTCAAGCATTTCTGTTTTCGTAAGGTTAAGCTGAGAATGATGATCTTTCATCCAGTGTGAAATGTCTGACAGGCAGGCTGAGATGAGAGCCAGAACCAAGGGATCATCAAGGTGAAAAGAGAGGTATAGCTGGGTAGCATCAGCATAGCAGTGGTAGGAAAATCCATGTTTTTGGATGACTGATCCTAAAGATGTTGTGTAGATGGAAAAGAGAGTGTCCCAAGAACAGAGCCCTGTTGTACCCCAGTGTTAAGATGCTGTAGGTTGGACACCTCTCCCCTCCAAGACACCCTGAATGACCTGTCAGAGAGGTAAGATCTGAACCACTGAATAACAGTGCCTGCAAAGCCCAGTGACTCAAGTGTAGATAGCAGGATCTGGTGGTTTATAGTGTCAAAAGCAGCTGACAAATCCAGCAAGATGAGGACTGATGATTTAGAGTCTGCTTTAGCTAGTCTGAGATCCTCCATGATCAAGAGCAGGGCAGTCTCAGTTGAGTGGCCTTTCTTAAAGCCAGATTGCTTGTTGTCCATGAGGTTGTTTTGAGTAAGGAAGTCCAGGTCTTGATTGAACACGACTTTCTCCAGAATCTTGGCCATGAATTGAAGCAGGGATACCGTTTTGTAGTTTTCAAGTAGTGTTTGATCCAGGTTGGGTTTCTTTAGCAGTGAGGTTACCCTAGCCTGCTTAACCCTCTGGGGTCGAAGACCGCGTTTACACGTTTTGACCTGTGGTGTAGTCAAACTGCTGAAATGAACTTAAATTACACTTTCAGTTTTGATCGTACAGATAAGATCAATACATCAATCGAATCTGTTATGTGTCTACTTTTTGTTGTGTACACTCACAACAACAACAAATGTGTGTGCTTTTGCAAAATAAGGAAAACAAACAGTGTAGGCATTTTGTCTTTTCTCTCTCTGTGAACTGCTTTTAGAAACGCGTCAGTAAAATGTGCTGAAACTCCGCAAATACAAAACGCACACATATGAGACATGTATTTCTAGAAAGCTTAAAGTGTCTGCTTTTAAAGGCAGCTATGCATGTTGAAAACAAACATTGCTTAAATTAATCAGTATGAAATCAACGCTATGTCTAGTTTCTCAGTCTGATCTCATTAGTTTTAATGTGACCACGCCCACGAGGCATTGTTATTACAAGCTTCTGAAGACGCGAGCAGACTGTGGTCAGAAAAACACATCACTAAAGGAAACTCGGCAAATAGTCAACAAAGATTATGATTTCTGATATCTATATAAAGCTTGTTATGTCTACTTTTGCATTAACCAATACAAGTCGAAAACAAATGATCTCTTTTTATGTAATCCGTATAAAAGTAAGGACTGTACGGATTCTCCTATATCGCCTCATTACAGCAGCGTGGTCCCGCCTCTCAGTAAGCGTGCTTCATATGTAAATCCAGATGTGAACACAACGAAGGTAAAGGACCAGTGACAAAGAGTGCTAAAGTAGACAAGAAGTGCTCCGAGTTTGGTCAGTATAATGCGAGTAATGATGGTCTGCTTTATGCCGACAAACTGTTAGATGAAGATGTAGCCTTCAACGTCACAAAAATGTATAAAAACGCTACAAAAGTGGACCAGGATCAAATAATCCAGGCTCTATGAGTCTCCGCTGATGTCAAGACAAAGGCCAGTTGTTACAGTGAAATACTGCCTTTTTCCTGCGCCCCTCCTCATCACAAGATACCTGTCTGCAAGGCTACATTTCCAAGTGTCCTTTGTATGTTTATTCTTTAAATAATTACTGTGAATACCGAATGAGAGGATGATAACTTGCGCCAAAGGCTGCTGTGATGCGCGCAAATGTTTAAAATATTTCATTATCGCACATGGTGTTGTTTTTCACCTGCTTTCTTTTGCTCAGTTATTTTTGTTAATATGGATCAATTATCATTCTTTAAAATAACATTGCTCTAATATAAGATTACCAAAACGAACTCTGAATCGTATTATTATAATTCAAACTTTGTATATACTATTCCATATATTTATTATGTATTATTTTTTTAACCAATTTAAGATGTTTTACAATATAAGATAATATGTTGCATTTTGGTATGTTTTTTGACTTATTTATAAACTATTTATAGACATAAAGTTAAATAAAAAAAATCAAATCCTGGGTTTGCAGAATATTGTGTTCCTGAGCTTAATAGCTTAATGTATAAAATTATGAATGAGCTTGACCGTTGATGTCTTAAATAATAATGTAAAAAAACCAACATTTCTCAAAATGGAAAAATCTCATTTTGCAACTAAACTCTTCATTTACAAAAAAAATAAAACAGTAGATTAGCTATGTGTAAGTTTAAAAGTTTGCAGAGTTTAATAAAGTGTACTGACTCTCACAAAAGTATCTCAAGTTATTTTGTGTGATTAATATATTTTAAACAATCTGCAAACAAAAAAGTATATAAACTTTTCACTGAATCCTTCTTGAAACTCTTCCCTCCTAGTCACATACTGTACCTGTCTGATGGCTCATTATGCAGCTCATTATGGAGGTCTTTGTCTTCTCAGGTGTGCATAGTAATGATAGTACACGCCTTTCCTCATAAACCAATTTCACTTAAAAAGTGACTTGGAATTTTTAATTCATTATATTGTTTTCTGTGAGCAAGTTAACAAGATGATTCTCACATCATTTTGAAGCAAAAACACTAGACTACCAGATCCAGTTCTCAAAAGTCTTCTAAATGTTTCTTTCTCAAAAACACAAACACATACAAACATGCTGCTTAGGTATGATTGAAGCTCAACTTGTGCTGTTTACAGTGTTATCACACTTTAGCCATTTATATGTTTTTAAGATACTGAAAACAACACAAATGTCAGAGCATGTCAAAACTTCTCCAGAGCCCCAAAACACCCTCAGACCCCAGAGGGTTAAATGAAGTGGGGTATAAACCAGAGTCAAGAGATGTGTTAATTATGTGAGTCAGTGTTGGTATGAGTGCAGGAGAAATGGCTTGCAATAGATGAGAGGAAATGGGATCATGCGGACAGGTGGTTGCATGGCTAGATAGCACGAGTTTGGTCTCATCCGACTCAGAGAGCTGAGAAAAAGAGGTGAGTGTGTGTGGTGATGGTGGTGTATTTTGCCTGTTTGTTGTAGGTGCAGTAAACGGAGCATAGATTTTTGCAGTTTTGGTGCAATAGAAAGTAGCAAAGTCATCAGTAGTACGTGTGGAGGATGAGGGTGGAGAGGAGGAGGATAGAGAAAGGAGGAAAATGTTTTAAAAAGTAAGCGAGGATTGGTGGCATTGTTGATTTTTTTGATGGAAGTATGCCTGTTTTGCAGAAGTAACATCAGCCGAGAAAGAGGACAGAAGAGTTTGGTATGTTATGAGCTGTGCAGGATTTTTTGTTTTTCGCCAAATTCTCTCTGCAGCCCGAAGTTTTGAGCGATGCTCACGGAGAACATCAGAGAGCCAGGGTGCAGGAGGACTGGCACAGGCCAGTCCTTCTAGTGTGGAGCAGAGTGTATTAGTGGGACTGTTCGTATCAAGTGTAGAGAGTTTGCAAGATGGAGGAAGAGAGTCAATTTAAAATTTTAAGATTTAGAGTCAATTTTAAGATTTTAAATAACAGTTTGGTTAATGTAGTTTCAAAATGTAGTTATTCCTATGATTTAAAGCTGAATTTTGCTCATCGTTACCTCTGTAATATTCATGTGTCACATGATCCTTCAGAAATTATTATAATATTACATGCTATTCTATTATGATTAGGTATTAATGGTACAGTGTGTGTGTGTGTGTGTGTGTGTGTGTGTGTGTGTGTGTGTGTGTGTGTGTGTGTGTGTGTGAGTGTGTGTGTGTGTGTGTGTGTGTGTGTGTGTGTGTGTGTGTGTGTGTGTGTGTGTGTGTGTGTGTGTAAATCCGTGGAGCACAAAATACATTTTCATGGCCAGAAACTTTGTAATGTGTGTGTTTTCAGTAAAAATACAGTATACCCAATCTACTTATTTATTTGAATCCAACAGTGTGTCCAGTCCAAGGAACAGCTACCCCCACTAAATCCAATCTTCCTCCTCCATCCATGTATTCATTTATCCATCCATCCATCCCTCAACCATTTAAAATAAATTAAATCATAAAATGTAAAAACTTTAATAGTTGTTGAATACAATGTGTGTACCTTCCAAGACCGTTTAGCATGGATTTTTATTACTGTACAATTTCCTATATGCTACATTGCATTCCATATGTTCTTTAAGTGACAAATTGAATATGGTTACTTTTCAAGCTTTTTGGAGAGACGTGTGTAAGTATAGTGTATAGACCGTCATATTGGGGTGATAAAAAACAGTCATTTTTTTTTCAATTTAACAACACAAAAACGGTGGACCAATTGGAGCGGTTTTCAGACCGACCGCAACTTTAAGTAGGAGAGCGGTCCCCCGCCCACCAATATTGATTGACAGCCTCGCATCACGATCATATCCTCAGTTTCTTGTTGCATGTCCGCCATTTTCAGATCGATATTCTCCACATTATCGCTGTAATCTGAATAATTGCTTGTACCTTTGATCCTAAATGATTTTGTACTCTCTGCTTGGTCTGTATTCCGAGTTGTACATGTACGGCTGAATGCTCATTCAAGCTTAGCTTAGCTTCTCTCTAAACTGGCACACTCAGAAGAACCATAGTATTAATATTAAATAAAAAAGGGGGTAAACTTTGTGCCCTTTAAGACTATTGTGTGGTTGGTTTTTAATACAAATCTTTACTTTGAACATACTGGGTGCAGCTCTAGTTTTTTCTGGAAGATGTATAACATATGCTCCATGCTGCCTTTGATAGCAATTCATTTTCTGTGGAATTTTCATAATAATATTGAAATGTTTTACATTTGTATTTATTCATTTTTA
This sequence comes from Danio rerio, assembly GCF_052040795.2. NCBI lineage: Eukaryota > Metazoa > Chordata > Actinopteri > Cypriniformes > Danionidae > Danio > Danio rerio. The sequence goes on along the minus strand of NC_141036.1, from coordinate 18,514,029 downwards.
AGCTACCATGAAATCTAAATCCATGGAGCATAAAATACATTTTCATGGCCAGAAACTATGTAATGCAGTAATTCTCAACCAGAGGCCCAGAAGATAAAGATGACTTCATTTCACCCACAATGCTTTTCTCTTGTTTTTTTTCCTCATGACTACGTTAATATGCTCATATGTATTATTTAAAAAGTGGGATTTGAGGAGAAAATCTCACCTTTTCATGACAAATTAAAGCTTGTTTTGCTGAGTTTTCCCATAGTCTAATGAAACACAAAGTGGGTGAATCACTCACAAAAAAAAAAAAAAAAAAAACAACAGCCCATAACACATCATGAAAAAAACAGGGAGATTCACCCAGACTGAGCGTGGGGGAATATTGAGTGTGAGAAGGTGGATATGAAGGTGTCAACCTCAAGAGTCTTTTTAAGTGGTTTACTGGCTTCTCTTTCACTTTGACTTTCCCTCTTTCATGCATTATCTCACTCTTTCTTTTCCTCTCTCTGTCTCGCTCACAAAGGATGTGACTGCCAGTAATATGCTCTTTCATCTGTGTTTTTACTGCCAGGAATTTCCACCCCCTTTTTTACTCCTCCCCTTTTTTTCTCATCCTATCATCTCCCAGTTTACCTTCTCCCAAAAGAACATTATTAATCTAATACAATATGCATGAACTAATAATATTGTTATTATAATACTACTATTATTATCATGAACCAAACACATATTTTTTGTTTGTTGTTTCAGTGACACACTGTAAGAATACAACTGTCATCATGCAACTTTCTGACTATCAAAAAATATTTATTCAACCTGTAAAAACAGACCAATAAAATAATAATCTGAATTTTTTAAAATATACTAAGAAAAAAAATCTGAAACAGAGACTAAAAGCAAGCAAAAAAATACAAGCTGCTGTTTTTAGAAAGGAAGCCAATATTGATCATGAATAGCTTGACATGTAAATCAGTGAGATCATTAGAACTGTATAGCAAAATGATTTAAATCAACAAATGAAAATACAAAAAACAGCACATCTAAAAATCCTTATGTGACGCTGGACCACAAAAACAGACATACAACAATTGATTTTGAATTTAAGATTTGTAAAGATGTCTTCTGAAAGATGAATATGCTTTGATACAATATGACAATATATAGTCAAGATAGAACTCTTTGGAAATTTATAAAAAGAGTATAAACAATCTGAAGATTGACATTCTTAGATTTTATAAATGTGTGTGTTTTGTAATATACATACACAATATAAGTAGCCTTTATTTACTCTATGGAGAATATAAAAGCTACAGTATCATATTGTATAAGTATAAACACTGTATAATTCCATACCCATTAACCAGTACACACATCATCTGTGAGCATATACAGTAATTAGAATATGCATTTTCATTTTCTGTATCACTGTGTTTATAACTGTAAAACAAAATGCTGGGTTTCACACAATTCTTTCATGTTGTCCCAATGTAAATCATTAAGTTGAACAAGTTGACTGAACATAAAATTAAGTTGTTGCCCCCCCAAACACTAAAGAATTGTCTTGTTTCTGCTCATTTTAAACAATTAGTTTGAAAAAAAAAAATCTATAACAAATAACAACATATATTTTTTTGGAGTAGGGCGTCATAATTTGGATCACCAAAGGAAAGTCCTTTGCAACTTTTTTACAGGGGTCTGGATCTTGTGTGAGCGTATATCTGTGAGGAAAGGAGTGAATGTTGACAACCTATGTGTTGCATGTGACTACTGTTGATTTTAAATTTGAATTCTGCCATGTTTACCCATGGGCCAGTCATTTTAGCCAAGTAACTGACATCACAATTAATATTGAATAACTTTTTGTTGAAATGTTATTTTCTATAAAAAAAATAATTTATTTAGTGTAGTTTATTTTTGTTTTTTAGCTAATAAATGTTGCCTGTTTATTTTATTTCAATTAATGTATTTTGATCTCATGTGTGTTTACTCATGTTTTGAATTACACATGGCGTTTTAGAATCTAAAATTCATGTATTTTACAGTTTAAAATTTTTGTTGTAAATGTTACAACATTTATACAACAACAACAAAATAAATGAATGAACAATTGAATGAATGAAAAAGAACATCATTTCTCCATATATGCAGTTAATTCACATTATATCTTTTAAACCACATTCTGATAAAGAGAAGATGTTTCTTTTTCTCTTCTTTATCTGCTCACTTAAACCACACTTTGATAAGAAAGAGCAGTCTGCATGATTCTAATTTTTGCTCTAATTGCATATTTCTGGAGAATAATTTTATGCCAGATGGCAGCAGACAGAAACATCTTTTTTTTTTTCTTTTTTTTTCCCCCGGCACGTCATATTTTTAATATAAATGAACATAAAATTTGTATTACCAGATTTTACAAAATATTATCAGTTAATAAAGCCACAGGTACTTACCACAGCCGAAGATTTATTTATTTATTTATTTGAATGTTCATAATGAACTAAAACTGAACAAAGTAAGTTACCTGATAAAATTTAGCTATGATTGATTGTAAGATGATTGTAAAATGATTACATATCTTAAATCATACAGAAATTTCCAAATGATTTGCAGAAAGTAAAGATACTATCTTAAATATTGCAGCTTGACTGTAAGTAAGATGTAAGTTGTGATATGTCGTAAGTGATTATCTCTGATGTACCACTGATAAAAGAAAATTACATAAAACTGTACCACAACTTCAGTATTTAGGTCTGAGAATGCCACATAAATGGTGCAAGTCCAGCTAATGCAGTTTTATCATTTACTTTTTTTTTTTTTTTACTTTTTGTAGCATTTAAGGATAGATAAAATGTTAAAATAATATGCTTAAATGCTTAAATAATAAGTTCTTAGAAAATACATTAAATAAAGCTAATAAAAAAATAAATACATTTATAGAATGTAATATTGCACATTTTAGTACAGGTAGTAAAAAGAGTTAAGTGCGTTCATGTAAAAGGCAAAATATGTAAGCTAAATATTTTACTTGGAAGGGCACCTGCTTCTTAAAAAACATATGCTAGGGTAGTTGATGGTTCATTGCACTTAGGTAACCCTTGATAAAGCAGAGACAAAAGCTGAAGGAAATTGAATAACCAAATGATTATTTTAGTAATTTTTGTGAATCTTAAACACCTATACCAGTCCATGTTCACTGAAGTCTGTAAAGTTAAGCATAGGTTATCTTGCTGATGGGATCCTTTTATCAAAAAAAGTTACATTTGCGGGGAAGTATTTAACACAGAAAAAATAAAAAATAAAAAATAAAAAAAAACATTAACTGAGTTTTTATTTTGGCCAAATATTGTCCAAATATGTATATAACTACACCCCTGCATGGTATTACTATTATTATTATTATTTTTAAAACTTGTAAATACAAAATAACTAAATAGATATAGTTAAATGTTAATGATTTGAGATTCTTATCCTACCTTACAAAATTACATCTCATCTTTAGTTAGGAAATTTAAAATTAAGCCATTAAGTTTGACACTTCACTCTCAGGTCTGTTACTAAACCACTAACACTGTGCAGGCTGCTGATGAGTTAGCCTAAACAAAATAAACAAACAAATACTCTACTAATACTCTGTGATGCTTTGTCAGTATCTGTTATGCTAGTTCCAGTTTATCTGCTGTAACATCACGTTTTGCAGGACTGTAATTCCTTAAATTAGTGTTCAGTCACTGAAATCTTAAGGGCCCTCCAAGAGTCTTTCTACCATTACACATCTTCATTCTTCATTTTTAGTCAACAATAAATGTAATTCCATTGTTGGACAGCTCAATTATAAGCAATTTCTCCCATTAGTTTTTGTATAATTTTAAAGGACAGGTTAGGACAAAGTAAGGACTTCAGGTTTTTAGGATGTTTTGTCAAGGATGCACTTGCCACTTGCAATATCACTTAGTTAAAATAATATGCATTTCTTTGTAGCTGTTTGACAAATGTACTCAAAATGTACTCACATTGATTGAAGACATTGATTGTTGTTACTTGTAAATAGTTTAGTTTGTTTTTCCATCACAACATTCTGCATTGTAAAGTAGTGAAAAACCTCAAGGTTCCACTAACGGAAATCCTTGAGTTGAACACAAGAGTGCTGTGACAGGACAAAAAACACACACACACACACACACAAGAGAAAGAATAAAAGCGACAAAACGAGAACCTAAACCTAAGAACATAAAGAGCTTATCACTTTTTAAATAAATCTTACATGCAAACACTCCAGCGACAAACTGTCATTTTGAAGCCTATTTGATAAATGATTATCAAAATAAATAGTCTACAGTTGAATGCAAAATTATTTTCCTATTATTATTATTAATTAGAATAGCTTAATAACTAATTTCCAATGAACCAATGTCCTTTGTCTTTGCCATGAGGACAGTATAATATTGTAATTATTTTGCAAGACTATGCAGAATAGTAATTTATGTCTATTTATTTCCCTCTGCACTTGAAGGGTGTAAGGGCTATGTATAAAAATATTCTTAAAGGAAATGGAACTACTACACACGCACACATCATCATCATCTTGTCACTAGTGCAGTTTTTACGTTTAAATTCATTTATATGAAAGTTGAGCATAATTTATTGCATGAGCATTGTGATTACGACATCACATGCTCCAGCACCAAGACCACTAATACAGTAATTGCCTAGTTACAAAAAAGGACAGTACACTTACTAATAGTAAAATAAGGAAGTGCAGTGCATTTTGCGAACAAACCATTACAGTGCCCGTTTTCAGTGATGTAACTGCAAGAAAACAGCAAATCAGACATGCTGTAAATAACATCCACCAGACTTTTCTAACAGACTGGCCTATTCTGTCTAGTCATCGAGCAAGGTTATCAGAATTTTAAATACATTAATATTTTACGGCAGTTAAGGGAATTTTAATAGCAAAAATTAGCTCTTTTTTCTCAAAATGTTTCTTTAAATATCATGACTGTAACACATTAACATTATTATGAATGTTACAAATCAGCTTGTTTGTAGCAAAAAATGGGACTACCCCTTGTTTTTCACATAAAGGAGTAGGGGTGTCCCAATTCTCTAAAGCACTAAAGAGAAGGGGACAGGGGAAGGGCCAAAGGGTAAATTTGGGATTGGATTAATGGTTAAATTCTTATAATAATAATAATAATGGTATTGATTAATGTGCTAATAATATTGATTTATTGCCCTTACAGATTTTTTTTCATGATTGCTACATTTCAATGTTTCATATCATCATTCATTAATTCATTCATTTATTTTTTTCTTCAGCTTAGTCCCTGATTTATCTGGGGTGCTACAGTGGAATGAACTGCCAAAAATGGTCCGGTGAAGCCTTCTTGCAGTCGAGTAGCCCTCAAAAAATGTAACTGCACATCACAACGACGTGTAGTACAAGCTCTGTGATTGGTCAGCTGGGCAGCTCTGACAAGCGTGGCCGGTGCTAAGAGCCACGAGCCTGATGGAGTGAGTGTGTGCAAGTATGGAGTCTTGTGAAGGAGCTCCAGATGGAAAGTTTTGTTTCGTGTTTATATTATAATTAAAGTTGTTGTGTATTCTTTGGTTTCCACCTCTGAATGATTGAGTTATAGCTATGTTCAGAAAACACAGATCAACCGCAAAGAAAATCGATACAGAGGAACATAAAAAACCTACTGCCAGCTAACATTTCGGAAGTGTTATTGTAGAGCAAGACAAAGGGCATGCAGAAGTATAAATGCATGACTACGCACAAGGCATAACTCAACGCAGAAGTATAAATCAGCCTTTACGCAGTGAATGCCAAAACCCCAGCACAGTGCTGTGAAACACTCATACACACTTTTTTTCACACACACTCATACACTACGGCCAATTTAGTTTATTCAATTCACCTTTACAGCATCTCTTTGGACTGTGGAGGAAACCCACATGAATATGGTCAGAACATGCAATTAATCTGTTGCAGCATTGTGGAGGAATTTTGCAGAATTGTTATAATTCTGCCAAATTTTAGGGTTTTTAAGCATGAAATGCCTTTTTAAGTTTGTGCCACAGCATCTTAACTGCATTCGAGTCATGACCTTGACTAGGCCACTCCAAAGTCTTTATTTTTTATTTTTTATTTTTTTTCTTCAGACATACTTGATGGTATGCTTTGGATCATTGTACTGCTGCAGAACCCAAGTTCACTTCAGCTTGAGGTGACTAACAGATAACAGACATAACAAACATAACAGAAAGCCACACATTATGTTTCAAAATTGATACAAAATCCACAGGAGGGCTAGTAATGTAAGGTTTACCTCTATATCATGCTGAAAATTATTTAAATAAAAATAATTAACAATAAACTTTAATATTTTTGTTGCAGTTTGTTTTGATCTGTAGTTTTGCAATATAACAGATCGAAATTTTTAAATAAAACAGTAGTTGTCTTTAATAGATTATTAAAAAATATTTCAGCAGTTTTAATTTAGAAAAAAATAAAATTATTAATTTATTTTCCTTCAGCTTAGTCCCTTTATTCACCAGGGGTTCCCACAGCGGAGAGAATTGCCAACTTATCCAGCATATGTATGTGCTTCCAGCTGCAATCCAGTACTGGAAACATCCATACACACTCATTCACACACATACACTACGGCCAATTTTGTTTATTTATTTCACCTATAGCACATGTCTTTGGACTGTGGGGGAAACCTTAAATTTTAAATTAATACAAGGGAAAATGTATAATGTCTGTAGTCTGTATGTTCACAGTGAAACTAAGATATTTCAAAAATAAGCATAAACATCTGTCACAGAAATGTCAGAAAAATAAGCCATTTTACTTTATTCTCTCTCTCTCTCTCTCTCTCTCTCTCTCTCTCTCTCTCTCTCTATCTATCTATCAATCTATCTCACTCACTCTATCTTTTTTAATTCAATTCAATAATTGCTTTATTGGCATGACAAATGGTACAAAGTACAAATCGATTGCCGAAGCAGTTATAAAGTTTACATTAAAAAAGAACATACATATATGATAAAAAAAATGTAAATAGCAGTAAAAAAGTTATAGTAATACTTAAATAAAGATAGTATATTAAATTATTCAAAATATTATATTATTCATATATATATCAATAAAAATATAATAACAGATCAGAATAAACTGTACATTTAACGATCAACGTTTTAGGATAATAGTTATAAAAACAGTAATAAAAACAATAATAATCAATATATTTAAAACATTAATTTGCAATAATCTAGATGTGTGTGTTTGCAAGGACATCACTGATGTTTTTATTGGTCTCCTTTCTCTTTTTGTGACAGGCATTAATGTATTGTGCCGCTAGAAGGATACAATTTGTTTTTCGTCTACTGAAGCTGTGTTTTATTGTCTAACACAGTGAATTGAGGGTAAATGCCCTGGAGTTTGGGGTTGAATGTTTCTCTGATGTGCTGATAGCTTGCACAGCGAGTGAGAAAGTGTTCCTCTGTCCCCACTTCTGCCTGGGCACAGTGTGGGCAGATGCGGTTCTGTCTGGGTTGCCAGTTCTGTCTGTATCGGCCTGTCTCTACAGTCAGACTACGAGCACTCAGCCTGTATTTGGTCATTGCTGTACTTATTTTACTGTCCTTTACTGCACTCAGATATGTTGCTGTTGTATAATCTCTATTTAGGTCTAAATAACATTTAAGTTTATTTTGTTTTCCTGCAACTTCATTCCAATAAATCAGACACAGTACTAGTTTTACTGCATTTATCATTTAATCGGACTATAGTTTGTGGATGAGTATGTCTGTGTCTTGATGCTGCCTGCTGTTAGTCATATTTGTTGTGTTGGTTTGTGTTTGTAGCTTCAGGATCATCTGAATCAGGGGGCTTTTTTCAATGTCCATTTCTTGGTTTTTGAAAGCTTTAAAATGATGAGTTGGGGTCACTCTTTTTTTCTTTTTTGTGTTTCCAAAATTTGACAGCTCGTTTCTTAATGCATCTTGCTTTCTCTTTCAGTTCATTCACAGCCAAATTTAGTTTTCCATAAGCACCTATTTTCAACCCAAGATATGTTTAGCTTGTCTTTCTCTCTCTCTCTCTAATACTCACATGTCATTGTCAAAACAAGTTTTCAGAAGATTATAGAAACCAAAAAACCCAAAGCTTCGTGAATTCAAGGGGAAATAATATCTCTTTGATTTTCAAGGTTTTGGTTCCTGAATATGTGTCATAATTTCAGAGCTTTTGAAGACGTAAATGCATATAAGAGTAAGAGTGAAAAAAGGTGTGAAACCCCTACATGCAACAATGTGGTAAATATATCAGCGTGCTGAACACATATGAGTTTTAAATTTCCTTTCATAACATTTAACTCCATAAGTGTTTGGTCGATATGATCACATACAATTTCTGATTTCTAACTTTTAAACCTTTATATTAGTTTGTTCTGTTATAATGCTTTACTTAATAAAAATGCAGAAAAACAACACCAAAATGCAGGTGATGGAAAATATAGTATTCAAGCTCTGCAAGCACACCTGTAAACATGTATGTGTGCTGACACACACACACACACACACACACACACACACACACGCGCGCATGCACAAACGGGTGACCACAGCGCAGAACAGCCTTGCAGCTGGTGAAAGATTCATTGGCAGTATATTCAGAAAGTGTGTGTGTGCAGTTAGAAACTAGTGCAACACTGCAAAATGCATTTTTTCTTAATGCCCAAAAATTATTAACAATAATAGCAAAAGGTGTATTCAATAAAATTTACCCAATTTCTTTGCAGTTCTGCTCATCAGATTTTGATCAACACACTTAAGTATCTTTCTATTCATAGTTTCCAGTTTGATTGATGCTTTTTGGTGTGACGGATGCACTGTTGTTCTTGTCATATACAGATTAACAACAATACAATGTCTACAAAACATCTGATTTAATACTCTTTATTAATATTTAAATAAAAGTATTCTCAAATCGTATCTGTCACATAACCACTATAACATTAGTAATACAAATGACTACTTAAAAAGTCAAATTTATTTATTTTCAATTGTATTGTAGTTGTATTTGTTTTTACTTTGTACATTGCATGAGCTCAGAAGACACACAAAGAAAAATAAATAAAACAAAATGAAGTATTAGGAGTGGCCTAGTCAAAGTCCTGATCTGAATCCAATTTAAATGCTGTGGTATGACATAAAAAATGGCATGACATAAAAATTTTATAATTTCATGCTAACAAAAAAACCTTTCAATGTGGCTGAATTACAACAATTCTGCAAAGACAGGAGAGCCAAAATTCCTCCACAATGCTGTAACAGACTCATTAGAAGATATCATGCTTATTGCATGCTAAGGGTGGCTCAACTAGTTATTAGGTTTTGGGCCAAACACTTTTCACAAAGGGCTACGTAGTATTGTATTTTGTTTTCCGTAAATAATAAAAACCTTCATTTCAAAAATGCATGATGTTTTTACTTATGTTGTCTTTGACTAATATTTAAATGGGTTTGATGATCTGAAACATTAGTGTGAAAAGCATTAAAAAAAAAATCCATAATAGGGGCTAATAAATCAATATTTTTAGCCCTTTATGAATTTAACTACTGTTGTCCAATGACTTGCTCAAATAGCATAACTTGCACAATTCTTTGGAGTTCTGTTCATCTAATTTTTATCGAAACACCAGAACATTCTTCTGCAAATAATTTTCAGTGTGGCCAATCCTTCTTATTGTGATGGATGCACTGCTGTTCATGTCTAACACAGAAAAAAATGCAGTAGAACAGCAGTAAACTACATAAGATCTGTTTTTGTTTGTAAAAACACTAATTTGAATAATATTTAAATTAATGTATTGTCAAACTTTGTCACATAAACATTTACCATTAGTATTACAAAAATAATAATGTCATAAGTTAATTTATTGTATTGGATAATTATAATAATAATAATAACATATATCTAAACATCAAAACACATCCAACTTCTTTACATTAATTATTTAACATTAGATAACTTTAGTACATTGTTGTACTAAATTGTATTGTGACTTAACAATAAAATACTTCTATAGCAATTATATTATGAAATTTAAATTTCATCATTAATAATGACATGATTAAATTCAAAGTTGTATTTGTTTATATTATTTAAATTACTTGAGCTTAAAAGACAAACAAAGATTAATAAAAATGGTAACAATTGTATCACTCACTGTTAATATGATATAGATTTAATATAATGACACTTTTACTTTAGTTTGTATAAAGACACGTCATATATCATTATGATGGCAAGTCATGTCACCATTTACATTTGTATTTGTTTATCCAGCAAAATCAATGACAAGAGGTAAGTCATAAAACTTTTTGTGGTAGAAATCTGAAAACGGACCAAACAAAAATTTTCAACAAGAGCTTTAGCGCAAACCTGCATCTGATAATGCAAAGTGATAAAATACAATACAGCTGACTTCAGCAACTGATAGCAATTTTGATGAGCAGATATTTAACATATGTAATGTGGGCTGCTACGGAAAATTTAGTTTTAAGGGACTGTACAAAAATGAATGTGTCATTTCTGAACAATGTCCACAACCACAAGCGCCACAAATGAACATTGTATGATAGTTTTGGGGTCCTCCACTTGGTCTATGCAGAGACTTTATCATTTTAGATATTGTATTGAAAGTGTTTTAAAGGCTTTGTCACATTCACATTGATTAAGAACAAGGCTGTATGTTGTATTCAGTGTTTCTGAAAGTGAGCTCTTGCAGTGTTCTTTTTTTTTAAAGAGATACAATGTACTATAAGTTTTATCAAAAGACTCTTCATCATACCTTCTGCTGTGAATCATTGTAGCCACAAAAACACAAGATAAACAAAATACCGATACATCTATTAATTTAATAATAATGTGGCTTTTTGTCTGACTAATTGCTTACTTCTCTAGATTAACTTTTACAGTCCACGTTACTAACTTCTTGACTACATGCAATTTAAGTTTAAACAGTTTTATAATTCTAAATAATTATCTATTTTATCTTTGTTGAAACACTGCAAAATTATTAATAAAATCAATATTATTATAATATTATAATTGATAATTATACTATTTAAACTGCACCTATTTTGAACATTAGCTAATCATGCATTTTACATTTTGCATGCATAATAACAGAAACAATCCTGTTACTTAAAATGTTTCTTAATGTTACCTAAAATTATTTATGACATATAGAATAAAGATCACTTAAAGTTTTATATATTATATTTATATTCTTTAATAATTGCTTAAAAATGTTAGCACAAAAAACATTGTTTACATAATTTATGGATTTTTTTTTCATTTGAAGTTTTACATAATGTTTGCAAAATTATAAAAAATAAATATTTGTACAACTATGTTTTTTTATAACTTAATTAAAACTAGCTAAAATGTTAAAAAATCTATGGTTTCTACACCTTGAAATATGATTATTCAATTTTAAACTATTCTATACGATAATTTAGATAAAGGCTTAATGATCAAAACTAAATTGCATTCTTGATGTTGGTATGCTTGAAAATCCTTATGACTAACTGAATAAGATAATGACACACCAATGCAGCACCATTTTGCACACATTCCCTGACTCCTAAAAAAAAAAAAAACATGTAAAATAACAAGAATTAAAATAGTTACATGGCAAAGTTCTATTAGAAATTATTTTGAAAATTATTAGAAATTATTTGAAATGGAATACATTTTCTGAAAAAAAATTATAATTACAAAAGTCTTTTCTCATACTAAACAGATTATTTAAGCAAAATTAAAATACAAAAGGCACATGCATTATTGCCACAAAAATACATGTCATCATTTTATACTAAAACTGTAAATGAAAAACTTGATTTCAAAATCATAGCCCATCAGACCTACACTGCATATTATTTTATCCATTCAATACAAGTTATCATAATATGATTTTATAATCCTTGCCCCATGCATTCAAGAGAAAACTAAAGTTTTTGGAGTTTCGCTCTATTCTTTTTGCAAATAAATAGGCCACCTAAAGAGCATATACTCATTTTGTCCTAAACAAGTGTGATGCATTAAACAGAAAAGCAATATGAACAAGTGTTTTGAAAACTATAAGTTGCACAAATGAAAATAAAAATAGCTAACAAATAATGATGATGATTTCTGTTTGATGTAAACAAGCATGTCACACACCCACAGAAACAATTGTAAAAAAAAAAAGTAATATTTACATACTTATAAGGTCAGACACAGAACATAAATGCCTACCTCGCATCATCTTCACAGCATGTGTGAACCGCTGTCTCTCTCTCTCTCTCTCTCGTGAAGATTTATGTCTTAATCACTCAATATTGCTGACAGCTCAGTCTCACACTGTTAATCAAACTTCTGAACATGTGATGTTGTCGCAGTGTGGGAGATGGCAGAGAGATTAGGTGGCTTTCTTTGGTAAGTGACAGAGAGAGAAAGAAAAAGCATTTGTGTCTTTATATCCGAGAGTCTCAAAGAGGTCTGTCCCTTTCAAACTATAGACAGATCTGTAAAATGTAGACTCTCTCTCAGGAGAGCACAGATGAACCTAGGACCTTCATGTGCTGTTTTTTCTGTCTGTCTATAGGTGGACTATATTTCAGCAGAAAGCAGTTATGTTCAATCACTCCAGTACTGGACACACTAATCTAAAAACACTTAATTCATATTAAAATATTCTGAATAAGTTTTTATTAAACTCTACAAATCAACAATATCAAAATCAACAATATTATTAGAATACATTAAATTATTTAATTTACTGTGAAACCCATTAAGCAATGGTAACACTAACCATTTGAGAATACCAATTGCAACAAATCATTTAGATTCAAAAACTAATTCTAATAAACCATGTAAACTCAATCCATTTGAGAACATAAAACAATTTGAGCACAGTAACATTCAATGAATTAAGAAAACTAAAACCAGTTGAGTACTGTATGAAAACCCAATAGTTTAAGGCGACTCCAACAGTTTAACAACATTTTTGAGTATAGTGAACTTAATCCATTTAAGTTAAAGTAATAAGATATCTGATTAGTGATTAAGTGATAACTATTGATTCATCATAAGTGATTAAGTATTACTTGAGCATTAATGATAAACACCTGCTGTTAACAAGTAGAATTACTGAAGAGAAACTACAGCTGATTTCAGACAACATTCATTTCAAACACATTCAGTCAATCAACCTTTCAGCAGAGGATCAGAGGAAGTTTTTTTTTTTTTTTTTTAAACTAATTTCAAGGTCCCAGATAGCAGAGTGGAATTGATTCACTCTTGAAATTCTATCAGTATCATATTTTTGGTTGAGGTTGAATATTCAGTATTTAATTAAATTATGAATCAATGTTAATAACGCAATCACTTCCCATTGTTGAAAATACTGACATTTATTAAATGTTAATAATTTACCCATTTCTTAAAATTTAAAATACTTACAATGAGTCAATGCAGACGATTTCACCCGTTCGCCAACATTGAAAAAACTTAAATTTATTAAAAACTGAAAATTCAATAATTTGTCATTGTTAAAAATACTCACATTAAATAAATGTTGATAATTTATTCATTTTCCAGCACTGAAAATACATAATGAATAAGTCAATAATGATCATTTAGTATTTCTTTTTTTAAAAACTTCAAATACAATTGCTTTTACGTATACATACATTATTTTATTGTTACATACACAGCCTTGGCTCGACAAGAAGGGGCATTACACAGACCGATCTTTCTGTGTATCGCGAGAGCCATTTAAATACATACAGAGATGCTCGCTTTGTGTTTGCTCTCATGGTACTTTGAGCCTTATGCCGATTAATCAACCTGTCACTCGCTGGATTTGAAGTGAACCGGTTAATATTATTATTATTATTTTAGTTTCTCCTCTTGCAAGGAGATTTTTATGAATCGATAGTTTTGGGATTTCTGTGTTCTTTTGTGTGAGATTGTGACTGTACAATTGTTAACTGTCGTTGTTTTGTAGGAGCTGAGGCTTCCAGGCAGGCCATTAGTTGTCCATCGTGCAGTGGTGGGATACGACAGAGAGTGCAGTGTGTGTGTTGTGTGCTCACGTATGCTTGTGTGCGTGTGTGTGATGCACTTGCAGTAAGACCATTAGTAATTTTGTAGAGTTTGGTGCTACGTAACTAGTTTACCTGCCACTGGTAAGCCTCTACTCCTCCCATTGTCTTGTTGTTGTTCATGTGATTGTGCGGCAACTATTGGCAACCAAGCTTTTTAAAAGAGATTTTTTTATATTGGACAATTAAGGATATTAAAGTTTTGTATTTTTGGTATTCATGTCTCATGCCTTTTCCTTACACCAAGAACCTGTGTTAAATTCCCTGTGATCAGGGTGGCATAGTCAGCTTTAATTTATTTTGTATTTTTCTCCCAACTTACCACTCCGCTACATTCTGGCGTAGTCAACTTAATTAAATTTAGTATTTTTCTCCCAACTAACAGTGGCGCCCCAAAAAATAATGAATTCAGTGTAATGTTATATTTTTGTTTCTGGTAAATAAAATAATGTGACTTTAATTAATTTAATTAATTTGTCTTAAAATATCACAATTTATTCCTTGAAATAATTGAGCAAGTACATGTGCAAACCAAATTAAAATTTATATTTAGTTTAAAAACACTTCTCGTATATAGAAATAACTTTTCAGTTGTTTTTCACATACATTTATTATACAGCATACAGTATATGCCATGTCTAAAATTAATGGAGATTAAAGAGTTAAATGATAAAACAAACAAATGAACAAACTGAACAAAAGGCATTACTATATACACACACTCACTATACAGACCCTAATAAAATCCTTTATCTATATCCCTTTTTGAGCCACTTTATTAATGCAGCTTCTTCTATTGATGTACCTTAAAGTAAATATTACATAGCCATTACTGTCGATTGAAGATGTGTGTGTGTGCTGTCAACGACGATCAGGGAGGGCAGTGGTGGTTCCCCTTTGGTTGGGGAACTCCAGTGCTTTAAGTGGATTTGATGGTAAAATCCACGTATGGGAGGATTCGGTTCAGAAGCCACTTGTCTTAAAGAGTATTGAACGGGCCAATGAAAGCAATGAATTGGCAGCGTAAGCTTGCGCAGGTGTGCTGCATTGCCAATTAACTGAGCATATAAGCTCACCTGGCACCAGCAAACGCCATCCTTTTCGCTTCAGAGACTTTTCTGATCAAGTTCATGAGGGTTCCTCTTGCTGAGCTACAGCGACATCGAGTGAACGAGTGTCTTCCGGTCCAGAGCGAGTCCACGCAGCGACAGACGGTCAAGCTGGGTTTCTCCCTTGCCTGACGTCCCTTTGGGTCCGGTCTTCCAGTGCGGTGCGTATTGTTGCAAGTTTTCCTAAAAGAACAACACAGTCGTGCAGCACGTCCTTTTCAGGACGGCGCTCCGACTGTGCGTTTCTGGATGCTGTGGGTTCTGTCCTCGGATGATGGGCACGGGCACTGCTTTACATGCTCCAGCATGTTAATGCGCTGCTCGTGGGCAGTTCGTGTCATCATTGCAATGCTATGAATGTTGCGCAGTAAAGATCGCGGCTAGCCTTTGCAAAGGGCCAACCACCCTAGTTGTCCTCTGCTTTGCAGCGGGCACTCGGGGAGATCTGAGGGTTTAACGAGAGATAATCCGTCGCCCACGGGCCCACGGACCTCTCACTCCTCCAAGCGCTCCATCTAAGCTTCGGGCTGGGGAAGCGTTCCGTCTAACAGATAGTAGCCCTTACGCTCGATGACACCGGAGACCAGACATCCACCGCGGCATCGGAGGGTGGGCTTTCATTGTCCGATGATGATCCAGACCTGTTCGCCCCCTTCGGGCAGGTGAGTGCTGTCAAAACGGATCCTGAATCGGACATGTTAGCCGTGCTTTCCCGGGCTGCTTTGGCCGTGGGTTGGAGATGGTTTATCCCCCAGCTCCGCAGCCGGACCAACTAGAGGGGCGTTCCCTTCTTCCTGGAGGTGCACAGTAGGCTCACGCGGACTTGAAGGACACTTTTTTCTGCTTGTGCTGCGTGTCCCTCCATCCTCACCAAACTTGATGATGGAGCGGCCAGGGGGTATGTGGCTATTCCTCAGGTTGAGTGCGCGATGGCGGTTAATCCTCTTCAAAGCCTGTAAGTTTTCTGCTCCCTCGGGGCTAGAGCTTACAAAGCTGCGGACCAGGCTGCTTCCGCCTTGCATGCGATAGCCACCTACCAGCGCTACCAAGCGCAGGCGCTGGCCGAGCTGCACGAAGGTGGGTCCAACCCAGGCTTATGAGCTTCGCACCGCAGCCGACTAAGCTTTTTGGACTACTAAGTCCGCTGCGTGTGCTTTGGGGAGGACGATGTCCACACTAGTGGTCCAGGAGCGCCACCCCTGACTAAAACTTGGCTGATATGCGCAAAGTCGACAGTCCGCTTTGTTGACTCGAATTCACCCAGGAATTCGAGGCGGTGAGAGAGCAGTCTGATGGGTGATGTCTTATCGGCGGGTCCGTAAGCCCGCTCCGCCCGCTGTGCCATCCATACCTGCTCCTCACCAAAGGCGCCCGCCTACGAGAGCTGCACCACCCCCGCGTCGAGCACCTCGGAAGCAGGCAGCCCCCCCTGCCCAGAACGCCGCTAAGTCCGGCAACGGACCGCGAAGCGTCCCTGGTTCAGGTCATCTGGAGTTGAGGGAACTTGCTCTTTCCCTGCTGGAGGGCGGGGCCCCATTTCCAACGGCACCTTTTACTGCCATGAAATAAAAGGGCACTTTTCCACTTCCCCGGATGTGACAGCCCGAAATCTGCCAGTCTGAGACACTGTGCTCTCTAGCTCGCAGGTTCGGTGCGCTCCGCCAGTGGCTCAAGAGCGCTGCAAGCCCTGCCAGTCTGGGACGCGCCGTCCAGGGTCTACATGCTGCGCCAGCGGCTCACGGGAGCTGGGGGGACGGTCTCCCTTCTCCAAGCCCCCAAGCCCCCTTTCCGGAGTCAGGATGCGAAGCCAGAGCGAATCGCTCTCCTCCAGCTCTTCTGTGGGACCCTCGCGCTCCCCGGATCAGCACACCCGCTCCGTGCTGCCCCTCCGCGGGTACGTCAGCGATTGTTGCGATGACGCCATTAGCGAGGGCTCTGCCGGCCTGGTTAGCTCTACGAGCTTCAGTTCTCAAAACGGCCTCCCAAGTATTCACTAGGGTCAATCCCCTGTCCGCCCCTGTCTTGCGAGAGGAGATTGTTGCCCTCCTGGCTAAGGGTGCAATCGAGCCAGTTCCTCCAGCCGAGATGGAGAGCGAGTTTTATAGCCCGTACTTCATCGTACCCCTAAAGAGCGGTGGGTCACGGCCAATCCTAGATCTGCGTTTTGAACCGCTGCCTTCGCAAACTATCGTTTAGAATGCTCACGCAGAACACATCCTCCGATGCGTTCGTCCTCAGGATTGGTTTGCAGCTATAGACCTGAAGGACGCGTATTTTCATGTCTCCATTCTTCCGCGCCACCGTCAGTTCCTGCAGTTTGCGTTCGAAGGTCGAGCATGCCAATACAAGGTCCTCCCCTTCGGGCTCTCTCTGTCTCCGCGGGTCTTCACCAAACTCGCGGAGGGTGCCTTAGCGCTCCTTCGGCTCGCGGGCATCCGCATACTCAATTATCTCGACGCTGGCTGATTTTAGCCCACTCACGGGAGCAATTGACTATGCACAGAGACGAGGTGCTCCCGCATCTTCGCCTATTGGGGTTGCAGGTCAACTGGGAAAAGAGCAAACTCGCCCCGGTGCAGAGGATATCTTTTCTCGGGATGGAACTGGACTCGGTCACCATGGTAGCACGCTTGCCTGTTGCTGAACTGTCTGAGGGAGCTCGACAGCAAAGTAGTGGTCCCACTGAAATACTTTCAGAGGCTCCTGGGGCATATGGCATCTGCTGCGGCTGTCACGCTGCTCGGACTGCTCCATATGAGACCACTTCAGCACTGGCTTCTAGATCGAGTTCCAAGACGCGCATGGCATGCGCACACCGAGTCTCTGTTACTGCGCTGTGTCGCCGCACCCTCAGCCCCTGGAACGACCCCTCGTTCCTGCAGGCTGGTGTGCCTCTGGGACAGGCATCCAGTCATGTTGTTGTTTCAACAGATGCTTCCAATACGGGCTGGGGAGCCGTGTGTTGCAGGCATGCAGCTGCGGGCCTGTGAAAAGGTGCCCAGCTGCATTGGCATATCAATCGCCTAGAGCTGTTGGCAGTGTTCCTTGCTCTCCACCTTTTTTCTCGGGTGTTGGAGCAGCAACACGTGCTGGTCAGGACGGACAGTACGGCGGCGGTAGCGTATATCAACTGCATGGGGGGTATGCGCTCTCGCCACATGTCTCAGCTCGCCCGCCGTCTGCTCCTCTGGAGTCAACCGCGGCTGAAATCGCTGCGCGCCATTCACATCCCAGGTATGCTCAACCATGCGCTCTCACGGCAGCAGATTCACTCTGGAGAATGGAGACTCCACCCCAAGTCTGTTCAGCTGATATGGGCGCGATTCAGGGAGGCCCAGATCGATCTGTTGCCTCCTCCGAGACACTCATTGCCAGTTGTTCTATTCCCTGACCGAGGGCACTCTCGGCATGGATGCACTGGCCCACAGCTGGCTTCAGGGCACACGCAAGTATGCGTTTCACACAGTGAGCCTAATCGCGCAGCTACTGTGCAAGGTCAGGGAGGACTAGAAGCAGGTTCTGCTAGTTGCGCCCCTCTGGCCCAACCGGACCTGGATATCAGAGCTCTCGCGACGGCCCTCCCCTGGCAGATCCCTTTGAGAGAGGACCTACTTTCTCAGGGACAGGGCACCATCTAGCACCCTCGCCCCGATCTCTGGAACCTCCACGTGTGGTCCCTTAACGCGAGGAAGACTTAGGTAACCTGCCGTCTGCGGTGGTTGATACCATCACTCAGGCTAGAGCCCCCTCCACGAGGCGTGCCTATGCCCTGAAGTGGAGTCTATTCACTGAATGGTGTGTCTCTCGCAGAGAAGACCCCCGAACTTGCCAGATCAGTGTTGTGCTCTCTTTCCTTCAAGAGAACCTCATCATCCGGTTCCTCAGAGGTGCTAGGCAAATTAATCCAACTCGCCCCCCTCTCATGCCCTCTTGGGATCTCACCCTCGTCCTCACGAGCCTGCGTTCAGATACCTTCGAGCCACTCGACTCAGTATCCTTAAGATTTCTGTCCTTGAAAACAGCTCTGCTGGTCGCGTTGGCCTCCATTAAGAGGGTCGGGGACCTGGAGGCATTTTTGGTCAGTGACTCGTGCCTGGAATTCGGGCCGGATTTTTCTCACGTTTTCCTGAGACCCCACCCGGGTTATGTGCCCAAGGTTCCTACCACTCCCTTTAGAGATCAGGTAGTAACCCTGCAAGTGCTGGAGGAGGCAGACCCAGCCCTTTCCTTACTCTGTCCAGTTCGCGCCCTACGCATTTATGTGGACCGAACTCAGTACTTTAGATCCTCTGAGCAGGTCTTTGTCTGTTATGGCGGACGGCAGCAGTGAAGTGCCGTGTCCAAACAAAGATTATCCCACTGGATTGTGGAGGCCATTCATGTGCTTATTTGAGCAGAGGTCAGCCGCGTCCCCCGGGAGTGCGTGCGCACTCCACTCGGAGCGTTGCATCCTCTTGGGCGCCTCTTTTACAGACATTTTTAGAGCTGCGGGCTGGGCGACACCCAACACATTTGCAAGGTTTTACAATCTGCGAGTGGAGCCGGTTTCCTCAAGGGTATTAGGTAACCCTTGGTGATTGAAGAAACAATTCAGTGAGGTGTTGTAACACGCTTGCGGTGC
The DNA here is from genome assembly GCF_052040795.2 of Danio rerio. Classification (NCBI taxonomy): domain Eukaryota; kingdom Metazoa; phylum Chordata; class Actinopteri; order Cypriniformes; family Danionidae; genus Danio; species Danio rerio. The sequence continues at coordinate 18,494,145 of NC_141036.1, read as the reverse complement.
CTTTTTCTCTAACATGGAGAGATGTGCACCTTCCTGTCTGTCAGTAAAGCTCCTCGTTCGGTGATAAAATATACCTATTCTGTAAAGCTTCTTTTGAAGTGGGGATAAGTTAGGGCCAAGGGCACGTTGGAGGACCGCACCTTCCATGATTTGGGTACGTCACGCTTGCCTGACTGCCCTCTCATCGGAGGCGTTGGTAAGGTGCAGTCATTATGGCGCTTTTAATGGCTCCCATACGTGGATTTTAACATCAAATCCACTTATAGCACTGGAGTTCCCCAACCGAAGGGGAACGGAAGTGCTATACTCCGTCGCCATAATGACTGTCCCTTAGCTGTTTAAAAATCTCTTCAGCTTAAAAAGGATGGCGTTTGCTGGCACCAGGTGTGCTTATATGCTCAGTTAATTGGCAATGCAGCACACCTGTGCAAGCTTACGCTGCCAATTCATTGCTTTCATTGTTTTCATTGGCCCGTTCAATACTCTTTCAGACAAGCGGCTTCTGAACCGAATCCTCCCATACGTGGATTTTAACATCAAATCCACTTATAGCTTTTCTGTTCCCCTCCTCGAACGTTACTCTGGTTTATGCTTTTGTTAATGCATACTCATTTATTCCTTGTGTTGATAATACAGTAAAAGGCTCTACAAGTCAGACAATCTCTTTATTCTTTAGATTTGGAAAGATAATAAACACCTTTACATTTGTATATTTAATTTACAATATTTGATTGTTAATTATTTTTACAGTCAAAGCTGTCTGGTGACCTGTTCAAAAGTTATTTATCTGTTATTGCTACATTAACTGGTGCCCGTGTGAGGCTAAAATATCAATATTAATATCAATTAAAAATATTGATGGAAAGATTTTTGATAAATTAATTGATCACTACATTTTTCTTTTTCATTCTTTTAAAACCTGTTTTAACATATTTTTATTTGTTGTTAATATTTTTTATGCTTTGATTTTCTTTTCTTATACTTGTCTCTTTTATTATTGTTTATGTAAAACACTTTGAGTGATTATTGTGTGTGAATTGTGCTTTATAAATAAACTTGCCTTGTATAGTTTTGATTCTCCATGCCAAGTACCCGGTGTCACTTTCACCACCATAGTAATGATCCTAAGACAAAACAAGGTGAAAAGGGACACATTAAGAGCAAAATATACCATCTGTTGTTAAGAGTGTGCGATATAATAAATCTGTTTCACCTACCATATTGAATCTGTGATTCTTCTTGTAAGAATGGGTTTTAACCACAGCGGGTCGAAATGTAGTTCTGCCGAATAACTAAAAAGTTATTAGCATGATGGTATAAAACTAAAAAAAATTCTAGTCAAACCTTTCTTCTGCAATCTCATGCCAAAAACAGAAATAAGGGCAGTAATAATAGCTATAAATGTGAGAGAGCGTTGATATTATGTTATTGTATTGTATTGCAGTATGGAACAATTAAATGTTGATGTTAAATCAAAAGTAATTCACAAATACTTGAAAATGAGATGATTTAATGACAATAATTATCTATGGTTACAACTGAATTAATTACAAATAACTGTATAAAATGATAAAATATTAAATAATAAAACATATAATATAAATTGGACCCAGCTTAAATGTAAAATTAGTTACCAGAGATAGAAGGAGAGACACAGGGGGAGGGAGAGAGAGACAAAGAGAGCGAGCCCAGAAGCCTGATTGCAGTAGAGTCAGAGAAGATAGACTCCAGAGGACAAGAGGAGCAGAGCAGGAAAGTGCAGAGACGGAAAAGAGAGAGCAGGAAAAGAGACAGAGCAAAGTTTTACACCTATGTTGTATCTTTCTTGACCATGTGACTAAAGCCCAAATGCTGACACATTCAAACTGACCAATCAACATGTGACCACATCGTAAAACCCCCAAAGTCCACATAACAGGCCCTGATCTTATCATTATCTGCCTTTGTAGTCTGTATGGACCTTCAGTATGGATCTTTAGTCAAAAAGATATGTTTTGTCATATAAACAAATGCATATGATAATTTAGCCTCTTATATTCCTGACAGATTGGTCTGACCAGACTATGGTTGCAGCAGGTGCTGATCAAGTCCGGAATGCAGTGATCCAGCAAGGTATCTTCCTGGGGCATCATGCCACCCAGTGTTCAGCCAATTTGAAAGAAATTAGGTTCCTGACTGCACTGGTGGCTGAACTCAACACTTTTGTCTAGGAGCTTCAGCTAAATGTCGAAGTTGGCAGACACAGGGTTGGCTTTTCTCGGCTGTTTGATGTTCCCATTCCCGAAGAGGATGCTGCCCCAGAAACCATCCTAGCAAGGGAGGCAGTGGTGTGGTCTCTTACTAAAGACATTGAGCAGCGGGTGAGAGAGGCCGGACAAAGGGGGAATGCATCAGGGGCATCAACGTCATCTATGATTATCTAATTTTAGAGTTAAACAAATCAAGGAGAGAATCAACAGAGTCTGCAGATATAGTTGGTGCTAGCGATATGGCCTTCATAAACTGCTCACATGTGTTCTTACTTATGCATCTCTTTCTGACAGAGACAAATCTGTCTTTAATAGCTGGAGTGATCAATATATCAAAGAAAACACAGAAATGATCAGATAGTGCCATATCCTTATCAACAGTTGATGAAATGTGTAATCCCTTAGTTATAAGTAGATCAAGAGTGTGTCCACGATTGTGTGTGGGTCCTTGAACATGCTGAGTCAGATCAAAAGTGTCAAAAACAGTCATCAGTTCTTTTACAGCATTGACTTGGATTATAAATGTGAATATTAAAATCCCCAGCAATACTAAAATAATAAAATTCAGAGGTTACTATTGATAACAGCTCTGTAAAATCATCAATAAAAGCTGGAGAATATTTTGGAGGTCTGTAGATAATGATTAGTAAGATGCGTGGAGCCCCTTTTAGTACTATACTCAGATATTTAAAGGACAAATAGTCACCAAATGACACTTGTTTACACTTATAGACATTTTTAAACAGGGCAGCGATGCCTCCACCTGTCCTATTAACTCTGCAATCACTCAAAGTCGAAGTTTAAAGAAGCTGCTTCATTCAGAACTGCTGCGCTACAACTGTCATCTAGCCGAGTTTCATTTAAAAGCATGAAATCAAGGCAATTTGTGTTGATAAAAGGTCAAGCCTCTGTTTAGGTGCCCAACTTAATCCTGTGATTCCCCTCCTGACCCCTCTGCCTCCTCTTCTAGTGGATGACATTCCAGTTTATTTGGTTAAATGACTGCTGGATGCAAGACAACAGGGTTGGGCTATCAGTATCTGGTGGCCTCTGAGGGCTATGGCCAGGATGTAGAGGTCTTGGATTCCAACCCAGAATATTCCGGACCAGTTGTTGATTGAGAATTTTTGACACTGTTCAGCACTGTTAAGTGTGTGTCCTGACCTGTCTGCTTTGACAGCAAAACACTGACCTACTTTGAACATCACAGATTTTTCCTTATAAACTAAACTTGAAGGCTAAATACAGAGACTTTACTTCAGATTTCACTGCTCAAAACTAAATGAACATAAAAGTGAGATTAAGAAACTCATGCAAAATACGATTGAAGTAGGATCATCGTCATCATTTAAGCTTCATAAATTGACGTTAACACACTGTGATGAAACCCATCAATTAACATAGTCACAAAGTGATTCATATTTGATGTTTTAACTAACAAAACTGCACAAAGCACATCAAAGTACAATGTATGCCATAATATTAGCACATTTATTCACATAAATTGATAAAATTGTGTTTTAAGAGTTTGAACAAGACAGCTTATCTATTTTATACAAACAAAAAAATTAAGTCGACTGACCTATTGTTGCTGAGACAATTTATGCTGACACTTCAAAAACATGTAAACTGTGGTCTTCATCCAAAAACAAGAACTATAAACTAAACTATAAGCTAAACCAAATGCAAACATAAAAACACAAAAACGCAACATATAAACCAAAAACAAATTAATGGTACCAAAAGGCGGTAACCATCAAAAAAGGACTCAAAAGACCCTAATCCTGACTATGTATGCAGGTACGTTGTTTCCAACTTTGGCATTTGAATCATTCATAACAGCCATTTTCATTTAATCTTTTAACAAGTAGTATAAGGGAAATAAGTATTATATATAAGTATATAGTATATATAAGGGAAATAATGTTCAAACCGATGTTGTTCATCTCAGCTACCAGAGTAAACAAAGAATCAATAAATGTTATTGCTTTCTCCGAGTGTTAAATACCTTCAAGAAGTTATCAGATGTTATTCTGAGGGTAGCAGGGTAGATTAGGAAGTAGAAATATCCCATTCCCAAAAGTCTATTCCTTGCCTCATTGAATCCGCTTTCTTTGCTTCTTAGCAGAAAAGTCTGAAAGAAGTACGTTATCTTTCCGTCTTGCACTTTTTTTAGTTTTCTCGCTGCATCCATCGCTCATTGTCAATCTGCAAAGTTGTAAAATCTGTTTGTTCTAACTTCACTCGACCATTCTTAATTTCCATACAGAGTACTTTGGGAATCCATTTTCCATGGAATTGACCACAGACATCCACTACATCTTCTCTGAGAGACCAATGAGTCTTGAGATTGCAATTTTATCCCCTATTTTCCTGATCATCCAGCCATTCAGTTAGAGCAGCAATCGTCTTTTGCATCTGCACATTTTAATTCTGTTTAACTGTAGGGTTTGCAAAAGTTAAAATGTGTAGCTCGGCCTCTTTCACTTGTTTATTAGTACGCCGCTCTTTATTCGAACATCTTGCATTTTCTCAAGAATAAACTCTTGATTAGTGTCGCAATGTTGGCTGTCAGTGACTCAACAACTTAACTCGTTTCAAGGCTAATCTAGTTTGCTCATCATTCTTGTCCATAAATACAGTAAATGTCCCCTACGCTATTGTTATCTATTGGAAGGAATGTGTCAATAGAGTCAGCATTTTGGAACAGGGTAGCATTCCTTTAAAATGAATAAAATAAATGTGTTTATGTTTTTTCAGCTGTCACAAACATCAATATCAAGAAATAGTAATAGAAAAGCATGAGATATCTTTACCGTGCATGCTTGTAATAAGACATAAGCTTGGGAAGAGTTTAAAACAGGACTTTTTAACACAAAAACATTTGGATCTTATCTTGATTCCAATGCTACATTGTGCACCTGTCACTGTATGTTTTTGTGTGTACGGTAGCTTTGCACACGTTTTTAACACACAGCTTTTGTGGCTACAGAATAAAAATATACATGGATACAGGTGCATTGTGTTGCTTCACAGGTGTATTTATGCACCACTTTGCTACACTGATACAAGCCCCTTTCCTATAACCACAATGGCAGGGGTCTCTGATATGCAAAAAAAAAAAAAAAAAAAAAAACCTGCATATGCTTAACGGGTGAAACATATACTCTTTTACTTTAATAGAATTACTTTTTTCTGTGTTTCTGAAACTATATGAAATATGAAAAATTGTATATGTTTTATTGTAATGGATGATATAGTAACTGGCAATGTATAAGTTAAAATTGCAAAGTCAACTAATGTAAGTTGTTGGGGATAATGCTATAGCTTCACATGAGGAGTTAACAGACATTTAAAAAAAATGTTTTATGCACAAATACCCAGAGAGCTTCAGCTACACATTTAACATTTAGGACACAAAGACATTAAGAATCAGGCAATTAACCGCAACCAGGTTTGATATAAAAAAGCTGCAGAATTTATATATGATATAATGCATGTCATCACAGTGCAAAACTCCCAGCATGCATTGTAGCATGAATTGTAGCATGAATAAACTATGCAGTTTACTGTACTTGTGATATATATTTTTGTCTTTATTTTTTATTTTTTGGTAATAATTAGAATTATTTTATATATTTTTTTGATTGTCACCAATGTTGAGATTCAAAGACTAATTGTGGATTTTTGTCTGTGTATTTATTTATTTATTTTTGTTCTTCTATAGTTTAGACTTGCAGACCCAGCAAAAGGTTATCCAGAAGATGACTTGTCAGTCGCGATCATAAATGCTCGCTAATTAACTCTACATCCTAAAACATTAAACAGAAGCTGAAAGCAGGCCTAAAGTCCAGCACAGAGCAATTTAGTTGTGCGCCTCGCTTACACATTGCTTAAAACATGCAGGATGTACAGCAATACGCAAATATCTTTAAAAATGAAAAAATAATTAATGAATTAAAATATTACAAAATTATTATTTTCTACATAAATATAAAAACCACTGCCTTTGTGCCTTCTTCATCTCGGGGGCTTTTTCAGTTTATTCAGGACATCTTGCTTTTGTATAATGTTAATATTATTACTAGAAGTATTTATTATATGCAGTTTTATATTTGTTTTATTAAAACAAGCTTAGATTTGTCCAACTGTCAGGTTTTGAACCATATGGGGCATAGGACGTGTGTTGGCTATAACTACAACTTGAACACACTTCGTTACTATTGCTCATTTATTCGTTTGCTTGAAATCAAAACTGAATTTAGAAATAGTTTTGAAACAAATCTTTGCATTTAACAAACAAAATTAATTATGTATAGGCTAATGGATGTCTGTGCATACAACACCGTTACCTTATCCTCAAAAGATAGAAATAGAAAGTAAAAGTAAAGGCTGAATGGAAGAGGCTCATTCTTTATCTTCGTGCTGCAGATGCTCTGTTTAACTGTTTTCTCGCTAGTGAAGCGTTTAGTTTTTACACCTACAAAATCCCCATCTAAGTATTAAATGCGCCATGGTGAAAATGCAACTGACTTTTAAAGAGCAAATTGTAGGTTAAAAAAACTCAAACAAAGGTAGAATCGTTTGTGAAAATGCTCTATAATACCATAAAATACCATATTAAAATGTTTTACGAAGTGCAAGGGCACAAAAAAAAATGTGTCTGTTTTCCCACTTCCGGAAAGTCCACTTCTTTTTTTAACCACCCCGGTGACGTCAGAAAAGTGACTTATCTGACAGGCATGCAATGTTTACAGTGGTTGTTAGTTTTGGCGTAATTTATCATCATCGTGCTATATTATTGCGTTTATGGGAACTGCACAAACTCCAGCCTGTCAACAGATTAAGTCCACAAGTTTCCTGTCGCTACTTTGGTTCATGAAATGGGATGAATACCATAAGACTGATAGCTCACGCGAATGGCGAGAAACACTCCTGGATCAGTCGGAGATGCAGCTCAATGAAAACGGGAGCTGTACATGGTAAGACAACTTGTTTTTCGTTTATGTTTGTCAACTTTCAAGTCCATAAGCATGATTATTTAAGTAATTTGAAGCAATGTGATGTGTTTACTTTGGAGTAAGTTAGCCTATAGCACTGCTGCTAGCTTGTATTGTTAAGCATATTAAATATAATTTTTTAAAGCGTGTAAAAATTTAAACATATAATAAGACAGCTGGTAGCATCAGTTTGCTAATATAATAAATGTCTTGTGTAGTTGCAGCGTTGTGACTTTCTTTGCTTTTTGGTGTGTTTATTAGACTTTGGGAGACAGAGATGATGACCCGAAGCTGAAGGCTTTCTCTCCACGGGCCTCTCGCTCAACTGTGCTTCACTTTGGCTCTGTAACGCCGGGGAGTGACATTGACACAACTGAAGGTAAGATCCAATATGCAGGTTTATTCAGCGTCAGGCAAGCAGTGGTCAAATCAGGTGTAAACAGGTATGTGCAGGCAAATCCAGAATCATAGTCAATACACAGGCAAGAGGACATAAGGCATGCGGCTAAACAGGCTAACAGGGAATACACGGCTTAGGTGTAACACGGAGTAAGCAAGACAGGGAAACGCGTTGTAATGTCACAATAAAGCAAACAAGACACGGCAACCAGGGTGAGTGAATGAGTGGTTTATATATGGTATGTTATCAGTCTCTGACAGGGTTCAGCTGGTGAGTGCAATCAAGCAGATGAATGAGCATGGGTGTCTGGGAGCAGTGCATGTATGAAAATGTAGTCCTGGGAAATGCGGAAGTGTAGTCCTGGGCCCGGTTTTTCAAAAGGTTTAATCTGGATAAAATTGATCCAGATTTAGTAATACTGTTTTTGCGATCCGTGATCAAGTAATCCATCTTACTTTTTGAGCCATTTTTTCAAAGCAACATTGGATTGGATCAATCTGATCCGGATAGGAACTTTTCAGGATCACTAAATCTGGATTACCAGTGCTCAATCACAATGTAGATGGATAGATAGGCCTATGTAAAGAGCAACAAGTATAATAGCCAGTGTGGGGTCAATATAACTTTATTTTTATTTGAAATGAAAATGAAAAAAAAAAAAAAACTAAAAACAATCCAAAAAAAACCACCCCATCCTCTTCCAGCAGTCTGCTCATCTGAGACCTAAAACACAAACACTGTACATTGAGGATATTTATAATAAGTTTCAAATATAGATCTAACTAATAAAAGACTTAATGTCAAAAACTCCACAATAAATCTTTCTCATCTGATGTGGAGAGACCAGCTTGCTGAGCAAAGCCTTTAGGAGGCGAATCTCAAGTCTGGCCTTGGTTTGCTGCAGTTTGGTTAGAGTCAGTTGTTCCTCTACCAGATGAAGCTGAACTTATATATATATATAATATATATATATATATATATATATATATATATATATATATACTATATATATATATATATATAATTATTGACAGAATAAAATGAATTGTTTTTGGTCAATTTTGACAGCTGTTTGGGGGATTGTTTTATGAGGCCAAGCTATTTCTACTTTGCTGTAGGCCTATACTGAAAGGCTGAATACGTTAAAGCCAATAATCACTATAGCCTGACAGATGAACAAATAAAATTAAAACTTTATGAATAAATAGTATATCTCATAAGATCCAAAAATAAAATTATTTAATACATTTTTTAAGTTTTCATTAAATTTTGGTCATGAAATCCACACTAAATCCACCCTTCTGATGAGATCAGTTTAACCCATATTTTTTGGATCAAAGTGATCCAAATCCTACAAAAAAGGTCTGAAAAACCCAAAGTAAAGGTTTGATCCGGATCAAAACCAACATTAGATTACGTGATCTAATCCGATTAGGTAATCCGTTTTTTTCTTTTGAAAAATCCATTTTCAAGATTTTATCCAATCCCTTATCCAAAATCCTAGTGGATTACTTTTGAAAAACCAGGCCCAGGTGTTTGTGTGAGAACCAGCGATCTCTGGAAAGCGATCGCTGGTTGTGTGACAGGCTCACAGAGTAACCTCAACTAAGGTAAAGTGGATTTTATATTTGCACATTCGTTTAGTGACAGCTTTTGTGACATACTTTCTGTATTGCTTACCATAGTACTTTGAATATAATGACTGAAATCACACGTAAATATGACTTAAAAACAACATTAGCACTATTAAACTGACAGTAAACACTGATGTACTTTCATAGTCATTGGGTGCTAATATGATGTTATTATTAGTAATTAGCACACAATACTCTTCTGAAATTATATTATTAGGGAGAAAGTCAGAATGTGTGAATATAAAACCAACTTTACCTTTATTTAACCTCAGACCTTCACCTCGTTCATCGGGTAAAATATTATGACCCCAATTGTGAATTACTTGTACATGGTATAATTTGATAACAAAAAATAGAGGGGCAAAGAATTCCTAGAATATTTCTATAAAATGCAGGCAGGTAAACTCACACTATCTTTGTATCTGTTTTTCCTACTATAGAAGTCAATGGTTACAGATATTTAGCTTTCTTCAAAATACCTTCGTTTGTGATCAACAGAAGAAATGCAATAAGGTTTTAAACCACTTGAGGGAGAGTAAAAAATGTCCTGTCAATGAGAAAAGGCACTTTTTATTCACATAAGGGGATTATTCATCTTGTAGAAGAAAAACAAATAACATTCAAAAAATGTAAGTTTGTTCACACATGCTCAACTTATAATGGGTACAGTCTACTGTATATGTGAGATGGTTTGAAGTTCACTATCCAGGGGTCTGCAAATGTGGCTGGGTTTTCTGTATTATGTTATATTAAAAATCATAAGGTTAATTTTAAAATTCTTATTATTAATAAACATGATTTGAACTTTTGCATTATTTTTCCAGAATATATGCATCATCCCTCATTGCGTGTCTGACGGTGGAATACTGGAGGTCATCACAGGCTCGACGAGAATGCAGAAGTGGCCACTACATTTGCTCTCCTTTCTAGATCCTTCCAGCGGGTTTACAAGGATGAGGCTGTCGGCATCTTTTTACACAGCATTCACAATTTAGAACACATTAAAGACATGATAGTGTGGTACCCATATAAATGTTGGCCAACTTTCTGAAAAATCATTTTAGGTTTACTTTTAAATTGGTCAGATGATATATTTTTCTTTCGGTATACACACACACTCACACAGATACTTATACATGTATAAAGAGTAAAAATGCTGGTATTTACACTTCTTATGATTTTGTGCTATATAAATAAAACTTGAATTTGAGTTCCATCTAGAATTGGAACTTGAATTAGGGTTGAAGTTTATTTAACCATTAATGCAGATCAGATCTGTTGATAAAGTCTTTGTAAATATTTTATACAGTAACAAGTGCACTTGTATTTTTTATGGATTGTTGGTTAAATGGGATCAAATACAGATCATCTTATACCCAATGGGAAAAAAGACATGTATTTTAAAACTTATTTTAATTGTTTTAATATTTGATGTTTTTATTTTAACATAAAAGCTCTGAAAACCTTTTGTATAATAAAAAGATTTTCAAGTAACGTAGACTAACCATGTTCCGTACACTTTTTGCTATTCAGCGCACTCAAACGACCACTCCTCTGTCATTGACATTCAGATAAGCATGCTTGTGTGTTCATTCTCTGGGGGAATACCTATTGTACAAATCAAATCTTGATTGATGTCTTTTGGACCAGTGGTATTTGAGAAAAGATGGGATAAGTACTGCCTTTGCATGTGTACGGAAGATGATAGGTATTAACGGTGTTCCATACATGACTAAAGTAGTGTTCCATACAGGGCACATAACTTTAATTTACTGGCAAAAATTTGCATTGTTTGAAGTCTTATTAAAATCTTATGTCAGAATATACTATTATTGTGTTTAACTTTAAGTTAATGATATATTAAATAACTCTTTTATAAAAGTTTGAAATGAAATAGCTTCAAAATCATTTACTTTTTATATCATGTTTATTTCATTACAGCATGACAATTTAAAATATTAAAACATTGAATTCATGCACATTAATACTAACTTGACTGACCTTTTATGAATATAAACATCCTCACTGCAAATGGAGGATTTAAACAGCGTTTGCAGCCTGTCTCTAGGGTCTCTCTGACGGAGAGCTGCGACATGCGGTCATCACCCATAGCTGACGTTTAAATATCACCATTTCAAAGCATTTATTCAACAAAAGATAAGTTATTTAACAATTTGTGATAACATGATATTCACTTCAAAAAGACTGTAATACCATGTGATGCATAAATTAAATGCAAAAGCATATTGTCGTGGCTTTAAATGTCTCCCCTCCCAGGCACTTTAAGCTTGCCCACTGTCTATTTTCAAGCGCATTAGGTGGACGTAGCAAACCTACTGAATTTACTAGGAAACATATAGTAGGAAGGTCTCTGTTGTGGTTGGGGCTGAAAGAGGGAGAATTAAAGATTGCGCAGATATATAGCTTGCCTACGACCTATAAGTATTTATTCAGAATTTAGCGTTAAAAGGTAATCTGTACGGAACATCGTTGTGTACGGAATATGGTTAGTCTACGTTACCTTGTTTACATGTTTCTGCATTATTCCAGACGTTCGGTGTTATTTCTGTTTTGTATTCACTTATCTACTTTTAAAAAAATAGGGTCAATGTGGCATAACTCTGTTTAATGCTCATTAGTTTCTGTTACTGGTAAGTATTAATACTTATAGGTGATTAATATTAGCTTTGCTTTTGCCATTGTTATCTTACATATCTGTCTGTAAGCCAACACTGGTCTCACCATGAACCTGCTCTGTTCTCCTCAAGTTAAACTACAATTCTCTGACTGCTGTTCTGTCCACAGGCTTATAATTGTATGCCTGTGATCTGTCGTTTGTGTGAGTTTCTCAGAATATCTTGTCTCGGCATCCAAACGCGCACCGCGGATCAGTTGTCCAGTCTGGCGATTGTTCATATGCGGAAGTAAATTTCAGTGATTAAAAACGACTCCAGACGGATTAATAATAAACTTTAACGTATATTTTAAAGAAAATTTAGTTCCTACTTTACTCTTACACACATTGTCTCACTGGGGTGTCTAACCTACAATATGCTCTTTAAAGGGAATAGGAGATGAGTTTTTCTCAAAACACACCCATAACTCGTTAAGAGAATAAGCTTAACCCTATTAGAGCATGTGTAATTTTTCCGTCCTTTAAATAACAAAAGTGGATTCGGACACAGCCTTAAAGCTTTTGTGCCCTGCACTTTATACTTTGTGCTTTGATTGTTAAAATAGAGCCCAAGGTCTTTGTGTTTATTAGCAATTTTACAGGGCGTGTGTTTGCTTGGTTTTCAATAGGCAGTGTATGAAATGTCAACTTTATTTGTACAAATAAATTTAATTATTCACAAACCTCCAATTCAGTCTTTCTTTCCCCAATGTCAAACAAACAGTCTTCTTCCTTGGAAGATCAACTGGTCAAGAGACTTCACCTGAATTTCACAACTGGCTTCGGATCTGGTCGGAGTTTGAAGTATGCTAAAGATGCCTATCCGCTTGTCAAGTGGTGACGTGTTTGTGGCGTATGTATACTGTTTCCGGGTCCAAGCCGCCACTCATTTGAGTGGAGAAATCATTCGTTTATGATCACGTTTTATTCCTATCACACATTAAAGTTAATTTTATATAAAATCATAATGTACACAACAATCTCTGGGCTTGGTGCATAAAAAAATACCAAAAATTTAACAATTTATAAAAAAATAATCACTTTCTAGCTATCGGAAATTAGGCATGGACATATACAGTATATTGCGATCGTGATTTTCGAAAGCCTTAAATCACTTTGTAAACGTTTATTATTACCATTTCATGAGTCTCCCCATTCAATTGAATAGAGCGCTTGGACCCGGACGCTGATTCGCGTGATGTCACACTTAACAAGCGGATATATATATATATATATGCTATATATATATGCTATATATATATATATATATATATATATATATGCTATATATATATATATATATATATATATATATATATATATATATATATATATATATATTTGTGGTGGAGAGAGCGTTGAGAGTTGAGTGGAGACATAGGCAGCTGGTCAGTAGCCCAATCAAAAATAATTAACATTAGTTTTTAACATTAGTTTATTTGAACTGTATTGCTATAAAAAAATAATAATAATTATATATATATATATATATATATATATATATATATATATATATATATATATATACTGTATATATATATATATATATATATATATATATATATATATATATATATATATATATATATATATATATATTATAAACTTTAAGTTACAGCAGCCAAAAGAAAAATAAAGTTAAGTAATCTTAAGTAATCAAGGGTGAAGAGCCCAACTAAACCAGTCCCTCACAATCATTACAGTGATACAAATAAGATGCTGTTTGTGAAGTTGTTTAATAATCCTTTGCTGAGACTAAAGGGGTTTAATTTTAGTTGTTTTTATTTAACACTGTAGCAGTAATAGTGTAATTCACTATTTGTGCTTATTGTTTCTCTTTTCTTCAGTGATTGTAATTATTAACCGCGGGTGTTTATAAGCGTCTGAATTCACTCATTTGTGGCCACTGATTCTGTAACGTGAGCTATATTAGTGAACTAGTGTACATTTTAGTGAATGAGGACAGAACATGTAATTTCAAAGACAGACTTCAAATGTACTGTAATACGCTTATTTCACGTGGCCGCCATTTTAAAGAACCAAAGCGAGGCTGCAGTGGGAAGAAACCCGGAAGTATAGGACCAGCACTGTAAACATTGCAGTAACATGCGATGTACTATAAACCTCCAGCTGTTGCTGAGATTTTAAAATGCAGAAATGATGTAACCATCACTTTAATATTATTTAGTAAGTTTATTTTAAACAATTTAAAGTAATTTAGCATCAAATAACATCACAATCTTAGTGATGCTCTAAAGTGTCCTCCTGGGCTTCAGTTAATGGCACCAGTTAAACACCGTGAGGACGCTTTCCTGCTTCAGCCTATGTAACCCGGTGAGCGATAAAACACTGCAGTGATGTCCCGGTACTGAAGTTTTAAACCTGGCTATTTCCCGCTAACATGGAAGCGCTGCTGAGCGCGGATGACTCGACTGATCTTCACGGCTGCTTCGCGTATCAGTATCCGTGTCTCTGTGTTTGGTTTGCACTCAGCTTAACGCTTGAGGTTACTCCTTGGGGAACGAAGGAGTTTCCCCTTCGGTTGGGGAACTTCAGTGCTATAAGTGGATTTGATCTTGGAAAATCCACGTATGGGTGAACTATGGAAAACGCCACAATGACTGCACCTTACCAACAGTCTGGTGCAGTCTGGGGACTCGATCGTGAAGCCAGTGCTGAAGTGGTCTCATATAGAGTAATCCGAGCGGCGTGAAGCGGCTGCAGATGCCAAATGCCCCAGGAGCCTCTGAAATAGTTTCAGTGGGACCACTATTTTACTGTCGAGCTCTCTTAGACAGTACAGCATCAGCTGAGCGCGCTCTCCAGAGAGGCGCGCTGCCATGGTGACCGAGTCCAGCTCCACCCTGAGAGAAGAGATCATCTGCACGGGGGCGAGTTTGCTTTTTTCTCGGTTGACCTGAAACCCCAACAGGTGAAAGTGCCGGAGCACTTCGTCTCTGTGCATAATCAATTGCTCGGAGAGTGGGCAAAAATCAGCCAGTCGTCAAGAAAATTGAGTATGCGGATGCCCGTGAGCCGAAGGGGCGCTAAGGCACCCTCCACGGGCTTGGAGAGGACCCGCGGAGACAGAGAGAGCCCAAAGGGGATGACTTTGTATTGCCAAGCTCGACCTTCAAATGCAAATCGCAGAAACTGACGGTGGCGAGGAAGAGTGGAGACATGGAAATACGCGTCCATCAGGTCTAATGCTGCAGACCAACCCAGAGGACGAACGCACCGGAGGATGCGCTTCTGCGTGAGCATTCTGAATGGTAGCTTGTGCAGACAGCGGTTCAAAACGCGCAGATCTAGGATTGGCCGTGACCCACAGCTCTTTTGGGCACGATGAAGTGTGGGCTGTAAAACCCGCTCTCCATCTCGACTGGACGGAGCGGCTCGATTGCATCCTTTGCCAGGAGGACAGCAATCTCTTCTCGCAAGACAGGGGCGGACAGGGGGCTGACCCTGGTGAATACACACCCGTGACTTGGGGGGCCGTTTTGCGCACTGAATCACATAGCCGAGTCTGATTGTGCGTATGAGCCTGCGCAAAGAGCTGGCCCGCGCTAACACAGGCAGGCAGAGCTCACGCTAATGGACTCATCACTACAATCGATGACGTACCAGCAGTGGGGCAGCGCGGAGTGGGTGTGCTGATCCGGGAAGCACGCGGGTCCCACGGAAGAGCTGGAGGTGAGAGATTTGCTCTCACTCCGCACCTGAGCTCCGGAGGGGAGGCTCTAGGGGTGGGAGAAAGGAGACCGTCCTCCCAGCGCTCGTGAGCCACTGGCAAAACGCACTGAACCTGCAAGCTAGAAAGCATAGCGTCCCAGACTGGCAGATTTCGGGCTGTCACTTCTGGGTAAGTGGAAAAGTGCTTTTTCATGATGTTTTCATGGCAGTAAAAAGTGCCGTTGGAAATGGGGCCCTGCCCTTCAGCGGGGAAAGAGCAAGTTCCCACTTCTCCAGATGACCTGTCCCAGGGACGCTTCGCGGTCCGTTGTCGGACTTAGCGGCGTTCTGGGCAGGGGGGGCTGCCTGCTTCCGAGGTGCTCAACGCGCTCTCTTCGCCAGAGGATGTGCCGGGACGGTGCAGCTCTCGTAGGCGGGCGCCTTCGGCGAGGAGCAGGTATGGATGGCACGGCGGGTGGAGCGGGCTTACGGACCCGCCGATAAGACATCACCCATCAGACTGCTCTCTCACCGCCTCGAATTCCTGGGTGAATTCACAGACGGTGTCGCCGAACATGCCAGCTTGGGATATGGGGAAGTCAAGAAAGCGGACTTTGTCGACTTCGCGCATATCAGCCAGGAGTGGCGCTCCTGTATCACTAGTGTGGACATCGTCCTCTTCAACGCACACGCAGCGGACTTAGTAGTCCGAAGAGCTTAGTCGGCTGCGGAGAGAGGCTCATAAGCCTGGGTTGGACCCACCCTCGTGCAGCTCGGCCAGCACCTGCGCTTGGTAGCGCTGGTAGGTGGCTATCGCATGCAAGGCGTAAGCAGCCTGGCCCGCAGCCTTGTAAGCTCTAGCTCCGAGGAAGGCAGATAACTTACAGGCTTTGAATGGGAGACGAGGCAGACCCCGCCAAGAAGAGGCGCCACGCAGATTGACCGCCATCGTGCACACAACCTGAGGAATCGCCACATACTCCCTGGCTGTTCCACCGTCAGGAGTGGTAAGGGTGGAGGGACACACAGCACGAGCAGAAAAAAGTGCCCTTCAAGACCGTGTGAGCTTACTGTGCACCTCCGGGAAGAAGGGGACGCCCCTCTAGTCTAGCAGTCCGGGAAAGCACGGGTAACATGTCCGTTTCAGGATCCGTTTTGACAGCGCTCACCTGCCCGGAGGGGGGCGAGCGGGTCTGGATCATCATCGGACAATGAAAGCCCACCCTCCGATGCCGCGGTGGACGTCTGGTCTCCGGTGTCATCAGGCGTAAGAGCTACCATCTGTTAGACGGATCGCTTCCCCCGCCCGAAGCTTGGATGGAGCGCTTGGAGGAGCGGGAGGTCCGCGGGCCCGTGGGCGACAGATTATCTCTCACTGAACCCTCAGATCTGCCCGAGTGCCTGCTACAGAGCAGGGGACAACTGGGGTGGATTGCCCTTTTGCAAAGGCTATCCGCGATCTTTACTGCGCAACAGTCATGGCATCGCAATGACGACATGAACTGCCCGCAAGCAGCGCATTAACATGCTGGACCCCCCCAGGCATGCAACACAGTGCTAATGCCCATCATCCGAGGACAGGAAACCACCGCATCCAGAAACGCACAGTCGGAGCGCCGTCCTGAAAAGGACGTACTGCACAACTGTGTTGCTCTCTTTGTGAAGTTGCATCTTTATACGCACCGCTCTGGAGGACTGGACCCAAAGAATGCCAGGCAAGGGAGAAACCCAGCTCAACCGTCTGCCGCTGCGTGTACACACTCTGGACCGGGAGAATGCTCTCAGCAGGATTACAGCAGGAGGAACCCTCATCGACTCTATCAGAAAGTCTCTGAAGCGAAAAGGATGGCGTTTGCTCGCTCCAGATGTGCTTATATGCTGGGATAATTGGCAATGAAGCACACCTGTGCAAGCTTACGCTGCCAATTCATTGCTTCATTGGCCCGTTCAATACTCTTTCAGACAAGCGGCTTCTGAACCGAATCCTCCCATACGTGGATTTTCCAAGATCAAATCCACTTATAGCACTGAAGTTCCCCAACCGAAGGGGAACCGTTACTGCTCTTCACTCAGTGCAAACACATATACACAGAGACTGAAGCGCGAAGCAGCCTTGCCTTAAAGTTTAGTCGAATCAACAAGCAGATCGCTCCTCTGTCTGTGCTGTGTGTGTGCTCGGTAAACAGCGGTGAACTGATGACCTTCTCGCCCAATCACAATCATTTCTGTTGAACACGTGACCACAATGGCAAATCAGCACTGTTTTAAGAAAGCCATCAACAGTGCCTTTATGTTTGCGGGAAATTTATGTTTTTTTCTTTTAATTCAGTATCGTGACAAGTCTAATATAATGAAAGAATCTGTTTATTAACTCGAGTTTGATAAATAGCATCTAAAACGTGTGTTTGGGAAAGAAAACATTAGCTAACTAGTGCCATTTCCCTTAACTTAGCTGAAAATGAGCTCTGATATCCCTTATTATATTCACCATTCATTCAGAACGGACCTCCAGGTCACCCGGAAGGCGGTGAAATGATAAAATTGTGTCACTTTCTCTGTAATCAGTCTATTCATAGTTTACTGCTCTTGGTTACTTTCTCAGGAAGAAAAAAAAATACTCAAAGCACAGTTTATTTACTGAATATTATTGTTTTTTTTCTGTAAAACTTAGTGTAGAATCTGGCCATTTTACAGCATTATTTTTTGTGTGGAAAAATAAGTGTTATTCCCACACCTACATACTAAAAAGCTTAAACTACACTATGTATTTTAAAACACCAACACAAAAGCATGCTTTACTTGCATGAAAGCAGAAACACATTATCACTGACAAGGCCCTTGTTAAACCCCATCCCAACCCACACAGGGGCACAAACAGCAATCTCTGTTGGCTGACGTTTGACCACACTTTTAGAAAATTCATATTTGATGCTGTGTTGGCCATTTCCTAAGGTTATTTTTAGCAGTGTGTCTGTCTGAAGACATAGGGCAGGTATGATAACCATCTCTGGGAAGAACACTTGGCCTCTCTTTCTTACATTATCTGTCTGTCTCTCACTCTAGCTGTTTCTCTCACTCTCTCCCTCTTTGAAGGGTTTTGTGGCTTTTTAAAAAAAGTCACTTTTGCTTATGTAGCGGAACACAAATAGGTGCACAGCGCCTTGCAGACGTACTCGGAAACAGATTCTCAAAGCAGGTATTTCACAATTCTGTTGCACAGTTTGCATAATTGGCAAAATAGAAGAAAGACAAAAATATATATAATGGCCGGTGCAGTTTTTTTTTTTTTTTGTCTTTTGTTTTTTGTCAATGGGATGTTCTACTCTGCTGATTTGTTTTCCCATTATGTACTGTGTTTAAGTGTCTATTTGTAAAGACAAAAAAAATGTTCTTTGTTAGATCACAGAGTAAATGATTTTTTGTAGGGCATCAATCTTCAGGGTGATATAAGGCACTATGGTTTAACAGACCTAAATGCAGTTGGATAACACAGCCAATCCCTGATTATTACTTATCGCTTCATACAGCAGTTATTTGTGTTGGTTTAATGGTTTTGTTAGATTAACCAGATTGTAAAGTAATATATATATATATATATATATATATATATATATATATATATATATATATATATATATATATATATATATATACAATTTTACAATCTGGTTATTCTAACAAAACCATTAAACCAACACAGAATTAAGGTTTCATTCATTCTCTCATTTTCTTTTTGCCATAGTCCCTTTATTAATTAGGGGTCACCACAGGGGAATGAACCACCAATGCACTTCCTGATTTTGCCAAGTGAAAGTTGCCCTGAGACATTATGTGCGCCCAGGGCCGGGAAGTGCAAAACAACATTACAAAGTGTGAAACACTTTTACAAAGCTCCAGACAAATTTACATTTTAGAAAACATTTTTACCTATCATCAGACATAATTACATAGTAAAAACAATTTTACCAAGGGCGAAACAAATTTACATTTTAGAAAAAAAATTAACAAGACGCAAAACACTTTTACAAATCCCGAAACAAATTTACAATTACAGATTCCTTACGGAAAGGGAATGTACCACACACCGGAAGTGACGCAGGGGAAAGTTGTTGGTGAGCGAGGTAAATTCGTACTGTGGAGTACATGGTGTAAACAAAGTTTATGGTGACAGAACATGGACATGGTTGGGTTGTTTTGCTCGTTTTGTGGCAAACAAATGAGCAGCGTAACACAGTTTTACTTTAAGTGTGATTGGTGTTTGGAGTTTATAAGCACACCTGCAACGCCCCGAGAGGCAGTCTGCCAACATGTCCCCCGGCCCTTACTTGTCTTACTTACCTGTTCAGGTTTCACTATATTTTTCAGGGAGTCGCAATTACCCAGTAAAAAAAAGGTTTTAAATATGACAGTACATTGGGAAGGCATTCAGTCTCGATAGGGAGGATGCTGCAGAGGTCACCTGCAACCCAAAAGAGCAGAGACCTGGTGACAAACTGTGGACTAGCCCAGAGAGGGGGAGTACATGCCTAAGGATGGTTAACGAGGAGGGAAGACACGAGCCACCAAAAAAGGGGGGACTAAACCATGGTTGAGTGAGCTTATGGGATCGCCAGCAGGAGATCACACATAGCAGGCACCCATACCCAGAATGTGGGCTGACCAGCAGACATACCCACAACATAACGGGCCAACACCTGACTCTTCCGCTGAGTCAGATGCTGGGGGCCACGGAGGAACTCTGCAGGGTTTGCCAAATGGGGAAGCTGAAAAAGCGCATCTCCATGTTAGGGAGAATGGCGCAGCAAGTGTGTTCCAACACCTTAACCGAATCGTTCCCTCAATAACCAAGGGTTACCTAATACCCTTGAGGAAACCGGCTCCACTCGCAGATTGTAAAACCTTGCAAATGTATTAGGTGTTGCATAGCCCGCAGCTCTGCAAATGTCATGTCAGAGAGGCGCCGTGTGCTAACGCCCAAGAGGATGCGACGCTCCGAGGAGAGTGCACTCTTACCCCCGGGGGACACGGTTCACCCTGGCTCTGATAAGC
Source organism: Danio rerio (assembly GCF_052040795.2). NCBI lineage: Eukaryota > Metazoa > Chordata > Actinopteri > Cypriniformes > Danionidae > Danio > Danio rerio. Next base: position 18,473,467 of record NC_141036.1, on the reverse strand, counting down.
GAGGGAGATGGCATCCAGTGGGACAACCTGTTTAGATACAGCACTTCCCTTCTCCCAACCACTATAACAGACAAAGAGCTGGTCAGAGGATCTGAACCTCTGAGTGCGGTCCACATAAATTTGCAAAGCTCGAACAGAACACAGCAATGAAAGGGCTGGGTCTGCCTCTTCCACAGGCAGCGCTTGCAGGCTCACTACCTGATCCTTAAACGGCATGGTAGGAACCTTGGCCACATAGCCGAATTCTAGGCACGAGTCACTGACCGAAAATGCCTCCAGGTCCCCAACTCTCTTAATCGATGCCAACGTGACCAGCTGGTTATACCTCTCCACCGCACATGATGAGCAGAAATGGCAGCCACGTAAACCTTCAGTGTGGAGGGCGACAGCCTTCGCTCTAACCTTTCCTGAAGGAAAGAAAACACAACACTGAGACTAGACTCCACTTCAGGGTGTAGGCATGCCTCGTAGAAGGTGCTCTAGCCTGTGTTATGGTATTAACCACCGCCACCGGTAGGTTAACTTGATTTTCCTCGCGTCTATAGACCACACGTGGAGGTTCCACAGATCTGGGCGAGGGTGCCAGATGGTGCCATATCCCTGAGAGAGTGGGTCCTCTCTCAAAGGGTCCTGCCGGGGGGTCACGAGGAGGGGGAGTTCTGATATCCAGGTCCGTTTGGGCCACAAAGGCGCAACTAGCAAGACCTGCTCCTCGTCCTCCCTGACCTTGCAAAGTAACTGCGTGAGTAGTCTCACTGGGGAAAACGCATATTTGTGCATGCCAATATGAGCTGAGGGAGGCCTCGGTCAAGGAAAAAAAAAAACACTTGGAATGGGCTTTCTTAGAAGAAGCAAATAGGTCAACCTGGTCTTCCCCAAAGCGCGCCCATATCAGCTGAACAGACTCGCGGTGGAGTCACCTTTCTCCTGGGGTTAGGAGCTGTCGTGAGAGCTTGCCCAGAATGTGAACAGCACGCAGCGACTTTTGGGAAACACACATACACTCTTAATCACACACATACACTACGGACAATTTAGCTTACCCAGTTCACCTATATAGAACATGTCTTTGGACTTGTGGAGGAAACCGGAGCACCCGGAGGAAACTCACGCAAACAAACTCACGAGAACCTGCAAACTCTACACAGAAATGCTAACTAACACAGCCAAGGCTTAAACCAACAACCTTCTTGCATTGAGGAGACAGCACCCACTTAACATTTCCAATAAAGAAACTTAGCCATATTGTATTATAAAAAAAAACTATAAATAAAAAAGTGTAATTCATTCATTCATTCATTCATTTTCTTGTCGGCTTAGTCCCTTTATTAATCCGGGGTCGCCACAGTGGAATGAACCGCCAACATATCCAGCAAGTTTTTACGCAGCAGATGCCCTTCCAGCCGCAACCCATCTCTAGGAAACATCCACACACATTCACACACACTCTCATACACTACGGACAATTTAGCCTACCCAATTCACCTGTACCGCATGTCTTTGGGGGAAAGCGGAGTATCCAGAGGAAACCCACGCGAAGGCAGGGAGAACAAGCATATTCCACACAGAAACGCCAACTGAGCCGAGGTTTGAACAAGCGACCCAGCGACCTTCGTGCTGTGAGGCAACAGCATTACCTACTGTGCCACTGCCCCGCCAAAAAGTGTAATTTCATAATGATAATTATTTTTTTATTTTACAGCATTTTTTACTAAAATTCTTATTACCACCATGTATCTCTGAATATGTCTTTTATGTTGTAATATAAACATATTAGTTTGAAAAGTAAAAAAAATTCTAATTAAAATTAAATGAATGAAAAAAAAATTATTGTTCTAATATTGTTCTAAATTTTACATTAAAGAACAAACACTTTCCTGAGTATTTGTGCATAATAATATTAACCCTTTGATGCACAAGCTACAAAAACTCTTAATTAATAATAATAATTAAATAATTAAACTCTTAAATAAATTAATTAAAATTACCCAAATTCATTTCCTGTTATTTCCTTCTTCCTCTGCCATTTTTTGGTTTTATCTTTTGAAGGCAGTATATTTCAGCATTACAGCATTTCAGCACCACAAATAAATGATTTATTTTTTTCAAATTTCATATTACTACATCAAGCTTACACCCATGGGTCAAAAATGACCCATCTTTGAAAACATGAGAAACAATAAATAAATTAATAAAATAATTTTTCAAAAACAATACATGCTTTAGCAGTTATTCAGACAAACACATTTAAGATCTGGAACAGGGACAAAGTGGGACTCCTTTTCAGCCCTGAAGTTTCAAGCCTTAAACCGGCCAGCTTCAGTTCACGACCGATTATATTAAAGTATAATTATAAAATATAATATAAAACATAATTTCCAATTCAGTACTTTAGTGAAGATTTATTTGAACAGTTAACACAATGTAATGTTTACAGACATCCAACTATTTGACATAAATAAAGAACAAAACAAGTATTGCGTCTGCCAGACATTTTTAACCACAGTATTACTTTCTAATAATGACTTCATCTTTTTTCCCTATTTTTAGCTTTCTGATCAAGTCAAGTCAGATTTTTTTTTATTTGTTTATTAAATGTGCAGCATTGTTTATTGTGTGCATCTTTTCAGATATAACAGTATTTTTACAGAGAAATTTAAACATATTATTCCCACCCCTACCCTCTACATAACATAAGTTAAAATTACATTTATCATTTAAAGAAAGAAGAAAAAAAATTACTCATGATAATAACAAAATAAATAAACAGAAACAATTAAGTAAATAAAATAAATAAATTATAAAAAATTAAAATTAAATAAATAACTCAAAATTATAAAAAATGAGTCCTCGAATATTTATAAAGTACCTAGTCATGTGACATGCTCAGAAAAAAAGTCTAAATGGGTCCCATGTTTTAGAAAAGGCCCTAGTATTGCCATTTATTGTAAACATAATTTTTTCCAAGTGGACGAAACTCATTGCGTCTCGCAACCAGTTGTCAAAACTCGGAGGAAATCTTTGTTTCTATAATAACAGAATACAACGTCTTGCTAACAGTGTCAAAAATGCAAGGGCATTTGCAGTACAGCTTGATAACCCTACTATATTCTGGGAAAGTCCAAAAAGTGCAATAAGAGGGCATGGTTCGATGTGTATCTTTGTCACAGAAGAGAAACACTTAAAAATTTATAGCCAAAAAGAAGTGATTGATGGGCACAGCCAAAACATATGTATTAAGTCTGCAGGTGGTTGATTACAGCGATCACATATAGGATCCACGTCCTGAGTTATTTTTGCTCACTTTTTTCCAGTATATACGATGAACAAATTTTAATTGGATGAGGCTATGTCGTGCGCAGATAGAGGAGGTATGAATGCGGGACAGAATCTGGTCCCACGTATCATCCTCAAATGTAAGATTGAGGTCTGACTCCCATTGTTGCTTAATAAAGAAAAGAGAGATAGTAGAAAAAGAGGAGATCCGTCTGTATAAAGTAGACAGTATACCTTTTTTATCTAAGGGTACTTCAAAAATTTGGTCAAGTTGAGATTTTGGTGGAAGGTTCAGAAAATCTGGATATGAGTTTTTAACAAAGTTTCTAGTTTGTTAAAGTATCTGAAGAAATGAGTGCTAGGAAGAGAACATTTTTGTAATAATTGTGAAAAGCTGGGAAAAATATCAATATAAATATCATTGACAGTGGATATTCCTGCTCTCTGCCAAATATTAAATGCTTTATTGTTAAGTTATGGGGGAAATGCAGGGTTATGGTAAATAGGACATACCAAGGAAAGTCGTTGAAGACCGAAATGATTCCGAAGTTGAGATCATATTCGTAATGAGTGTCGGACAATGCAGTTTCCAAAGGGACATCGTGAGATGGCGGTGAGGGGACCGCAAAGTAATGCGGCCGGAGAGGCTGGTGAACAAGACCCTACCTCTATACTGACCCAAGCCGGAGTCCAGTCACAGAGCCCAAAGTGGCTCTGAAACCAGAAAAGTGTGGAATGTATGTTTGCAGCCCAGTAGTGATGTAAAAAATTAGGAAGAGCAAGCCCACCTTCAAGCTTCGGTTTCAGCAGTACTTCTCTCCGTATTCTGGCCGGTCTTTTATTCCAAATAAAGGAAGAAATATGTTGATTTAGAATCTTAAAAAATTATTTGGGTATGAAAGTAGGAACGCACTGGAAAAAAAAAAGGAATCTGGGTAAAACATTCATCTTCACTGTGTTTACTCGACCAGTCAGTGACAGAGGGAGAACTGACCATCGTATGAAGTCTTCCTGAATTCGCAGGAGAAGCGCAGTGAAATTAGCTTTGAAAAGTTCTGTGTATTTACGAGTAATTATTATGCCTAAGTATTTAAAACTATGAGTGGCCACTTTGAGCGTTGAAATACTTGGGGGGTAATTTAGAAGTAGGAAAATTTATCGGATATATCTCACTTTTATTTATATTTAATTTATAGCCAGAGAAAAGACTAAAAGATTTTATAATCCTAAGGAATTCGGGTAAAGAAACATCTGGGTTTGACATGTAAAGTAACACATCGTCAGCATATAGTGAGATTTTGTGGTCTGTGCCAGCTCTCCCAATGCCTTGTATGGTCTGCTCAGTACGAATGGCAATCGCCAAAGGCTCGATTGCCAATGCAAAAAGCAGTGGTGAAAGCGGGTAGCCCTGTCTTGTACCTCTTTTCAAAGGAAAGTTTGAGGAAGCTATCCGGTTTACGCAAACTGAGGATGTTGGAGAAGAATATAAAAGTTTAATCCAGGATATGAACTTATTACCAAAGCCAAATTTCTGTAATACATAAAATAAGTAATCCCATTCCACGCGGTCGAAGGCTTTCTCTGCGTCGTGCAAGAGAAGAGCCTCCGGTGGTTGAGAATCAGAAGTATAAATTATATTTAATAATCTTCTTATGTTGTGTGACAATAATCTATTTTTAATAAAACCTGTTTGATCGCTGTGTATAATTGTAGTTAAAACAGATTCCAAGCGCTTTGCAAGCATTTTAGCTAGAATTTTTATATCTACATTTAAGAGACTAATGGGCCGGTAAGATCCACATTCAAGTGGGTCTTTGTCTTTTTTTAAAATCCAAGAAATACTGGAGTGTCGAAGGGTTGGAGGTAGGCAGCCCTTATCAAAGGAGTTTACGAGCATATTTAAAAAAGGCGTTTTAAGTGTTTGAGAAAACTTTTTAAAGAATTCTGCAGGGAATCCATCGGGTCCAGGACTCTTACCATTTTGCATATTCTGAATAGCTAGAGTTATTTCTTCAGAAGAAAAAGGCAATTCTAATTCTTCTCTCATTGTGTCTGATATAGTAGGTATGGACAGCTGTTCAAAAAAACTCTCCATAAGGAATCCTGAGGTTGGGGGTTCTGAGTTGTATAGCTTAGCATAATAATCTTTAATCACCAGCAGGGAGCGGATCTGAGAGATTAAATTTTGAGCCGATTTTTCTTTTAATTGAAATGCAAGAAGTTTATTTGGCTTTTCCCCATATTCAAAAGACTTATGTTTAGCCTTAAGCAGTAACTTCTCAGCTTGGTGAGTTGATAATATATTCAAATCAGACTGCAATTTCAGTCTCTCTTTATATATACCAGGATCTGGAGAGATTGCATAGGTCGAATCAAGCTGAAGGATGGACAGTTCTTCTAAATTCTTTCATCGTTGACGGTTTATACAGGCTAAGTGAGAGATGACTTGCCCTCGCATATAGGCCTTCAGGGCTTCCCAAATCATAGATGGTGAGGTCTCTGGCGCTGTATTTATGTCCAAGAAAGTATCTAAGTGAGTTTGTAATATATTACAAAACTCTTTATCAGACAGAAAAAGGGGGTTAAATCTCCAACTTCCAAATTGTAGCATCTTATTCTGAAATCTGATAGACAGTGTAAGTGGGGCGTGGTCTGATATGACAATACTGTTATATGAACAGTCCTTCACATTAGATAGCCACTTCTTGTCTAAAAAATAATCAATGCGGGAGTAACTGTGATGGACATGTGAAAAGAAAGAATACTGTTGTGCTGAAGGGTTAAAAAAGCGCCATCCATCGACTTGACCGCAAGTGTTTAGGAGCAACTTAAGTTAGGTAGCCATTTTAGAAGATTGAATAGGTTTTATGGAAGAGCGATCCTGAAAGGTATTCAATTAAAATCACCTCCCATAATAAGACAGGAAGTATAGAAAATCAGGAAGAATAGAAAATATTTTCTGGACAAAGTGTTCATCGTCATAGTTCGGTGCATATATATTGGCGAGTGTAACAGGTGCGCCATAGAACACCTGAAACAATTACATATCTTCCCCCAGGATCAGTTAAAATATCCGAAGGAGAAAACTGAACACATTTGTTTAAAATAATTGCTACCCCTCTGGATTTACTGTTGAATTTGGTGTGATATACTTGTCCAACCCATTTCTTACACAATCTGGTATGACTTAAGTTTTTTAAGTGAGTTTCTTGTAGAAAACCAATATGGGTACCTAAGTGTTCCAGATGTGAAAGAACCTTATTACATTTTATTATACTATTTAACCCTTTAACATTCCAACTGGTGAAACGGTCGCATAAGCTTCCTTGCTTAATATTACTGGTCATAGGTTATAAGACTGGCAATAGATGTAAACGAATTGGCCGAGTAAAAAGACATGGGATAGCAACTTCTGAGTTTGGCATGTGAAATACTGATAATAGTAATAAAAAAAAAGAAGAAAAAAAGGCAAATAAAAGAAAAAGAAAATAATAAATAAATAAATAAATAAATAAATAAATAAATAAAGAGGAAAGAAAAAATACCCTTCCTTGCATGCTTGAATAAACATTCCCCATTAACACACAACAACAATCTCTCTGTCGAACATTTCGGAGAGAGCTCCGTAATATATTACCAAAAAAAAAAGTAAGGAACCTCATGTGAGATGTAATATTACCATATATTGTAGATTAACGACTTTGGGGTGTCTGGATAATAAGTATTTATAACACAAATGTCAATTGTCCGGTATCATGCACCCATTTTGTGACAAGTCCACATTAGTCTTATAGACGTGTTTTCTATAAAGTGTCACTCACGTATTATCAAAAGAGAAAGATCCTTCGTCGTTGGTCAGCTATGTACCCGAGTCCGCTGCGTGCATCTCCTTGGACTGAAGAGGTTTAATCGTTGTAGCAAAAAAAGAGAGCGCAGCGCCAGGTGTATTGAAACTGCGCGTTTCTCCGTTGAATGAAAGGATGAGTTTGCAGGGATACACCATTCTGAATTTAACCCCCACGGTGTGCAGATCTGTCTTAACAGACTTGAACTGGTCTCGCCGTTTCTGGAGATCCGCAGAGAAGTCAGGGAAGATCAAAACTTTTGATTCTTTGTAACGCAGTTCTCCATGTTCCCGTGCCAGACGTAATATCTCCTCCCTTGTTTGGAAACGAAGAAAGTGCAAAATCATTAATCTTGGAGGTGCGCCAGGCCACGGTTTAGTAGCAAGAGACCGGTGTGCCCGTTCAATCTCTGGCGCTGTAGATATCTTATCTCCAAAAACTTCTGTGAAAAACGTTGCCATAAATTGGGAGGGCTTAGACGTTTCCATATTCTCCGGGATACACAAAATGCGAAGGTTGTTACTCCGCAAGCGGTTTTCCAGGTCGTCCGCTTTAGTTTTCAATTCCTCGTTGTCCTTTACTAGTGATTGGCATTTACGCTCCATTGCGCCGAGACTTTCGTCCACGCTGTTGCGATGTTTCAATGTCTGCGATCTTGGTGCTGTGACAAGAAATGGTGGCCTGAAGGGTAGCTGTAGAGGCGCGTATTTCAGTGAGGAATTCTGTTCTCAACTCAGTTATTTCCTCACGTATAGTTGTAATGAGCAACTCTTTTAAAACAGCTGGCGTTAAATATGAAGAGAGCGCAGCCATTTTGGCGTCGTCGTCAGTTTCAGCAGGACCAGAAGAAACACGCTTGGTTTTAGGCATCGTGATAATGAAAACTGGTTCTAGGGAGATTCGAAAGGATCTTTACCTTTGTGAACGTCACTTTTAGTCTTTAAAAGCTCAGAGTGTCCCTTTTTACTGGGTAAATTAGATCGAATTTACGGAGCGGCTCCCGTACACGTCTGACTCTCCTAACTGCATACCGGAAGTCATCCAAGTCAGATTTATTAATGTAGTGAATCATCTGAATTCACTTTTCTTTGAGCAGGTGTAATATTTATTAATATTACTATTAAAAATTCTAATTCATATATTTACTCAGTGGCTGTCCTACCTGCCCATTCTAGTGTGTTGTGCTCATGACTGGTGCTTGGTTATGGAGCATGGCTCTTCACTGTTAGCAGTAAACTGGATAAGAGGCTCGCTGCCACAAGAAATGTACTGAAAGGTGCAATAGGTGATCTTCCACAATAATACAGCTTAGCATAAATCTCTGAATCACAGTCCCACCCATGCCGTCTAGAGCCACGCCTCCTTAAACATGAGCACAGCAAAATAACCCTTTCTTGTGTTAAAAGCGACTAGTGCTTGTCCGGCGGTGTGCAAGCTAAGCTGGCATGCCATTTCAGAGTGTATATTTAGAGTTGTATGGTAAACAATATAGGGAGAGACTAGGTGGAATAGCGGTATTTACTTGTGTTTTGTTGTTAAACTAATTAAAATCCACATTATCGATGCTGTAAAAGGTCCCTTATGAAACTGAAAATAGACTTATCAATCTTTCATCGGAAGAATCGGCTGAACAACGCTTCTGTGAAGATATTTGTAACATTTGTAACAACACATTTGTAACAACATCTAACATTACATCAGCTTTGCGTGAAGCTAAAACAGTTTTAAAACAGAACATCACCTGTCCAAGAGAAATCCTTCAGCCATTGTGCTCTAAAAGATCACATGTCACTCTGCTACTCATCCATTTGCAGTGGCTGCCAGTTGCTGCTCGCATCAAATTCAAAGCTCTGATGTTTGCTTACGAAGCGACTTCTGGCTTTGCCCCTTCTTATTTGCTCTCACTTCTGCAGATTTATGTGCCCTCCAGAAACTTGCGTTCTGTGAATGAACGTGGCCTCGTGGTTCAATCCCAAATAGGGAAGAAATCACTTTCCCGAACTCTCACATTCAACCTGCCCAGTTGGTGGAATGAACTCCCTAACTGCATCAGAACGGCAGAGACACTAGCTGTCTTCAAGAAACGACTAAAAACTCAACTATTTAGTCTCCACTTTCCTTCCTAATCTGCAATTGCCTCTCTGGCTCCACAGCTAACTGTACTACAAAAAAATAAATAAATAAGAAAAATTACTAATGTTTTGCCTCTTACACTTTACATACCTGAAACTTGCCTACAGCACTTATTTATTGTTGCTCTTATAGTTGTGTAAATTGCTTCCTTGTCCTCATTTGTAAGTCGCTTTGGATAAAAGCGTCTGCTAAATGACTAAATGTAAATGTAAAATGCAAATGTGTCATCCTTTCTCCAGCATGCAAAGTTAACTCCAATATTGACTCAGGTTTTTAAAAAGTTTTTATTCAGCAGGTTTTTACCCATCTCGCACGCGCACGTGCTCGTGCTCTCTCTCCTTTTTTCTCGTGAACGCGCATCACAAACGGCGGTTGGCGGAGCTGCATAAAAAATAACTGTGCAGTTGTTCAAATCTGCATTTGCTGACAGTTTGGCCTAATTATCGGAAATATGAGAGATGTCGGCCCGACTGGATTTTAAAGGATGGACATTTTTTAGTTTTATGCCCTACCCAAAATATAAAAATACATATAAATACATTTAGATAATTTACTTTAATCATTACTATTAGACTGTAAAGAGACTTTCAACCAGCACAACAAAAAATGCTTCTGAATACAATCACCTACTGCAACTATAAACAAAAAATGTACTTAATTCTCGCCTTTTCAGCGCCACTTTTGCACTTTTTATTATTAATTTTTCATCTCTCACGTTTCTTTCAACATACGCTGCCGCTGTTGGGCAGTTGAATGATAATTATGTCATCATTAATCTGCAGACTGCATTCTGCTCACGGTGCTACGAGAAAATAAATAAAAAAAGTAGAGCTGCTGTAAAATAATGAATAAAAATAGTGAGGCTATGGCAAAATAAATAAATATATAAAAGTGTGACTGCTGAGAGTGCGGGCAGCTAGGGACACCGGCCCTCACGGCCAAAAAATGGACTGGCCCACCGGGAATAATCCCGGTCTTCCTGATTAGCCAATCCAGGCCTGATCTGGAATATGTTTATTTACCATTATTTACCATACATATAAATCACTGATAAATAATAACAAACTGAAATTATCATTTATTCTTATTACTGTAGTGCAATTGTAGTGAGTGTGCCTTAATAAAAAAACAAAACACTGACATAATGAAATTAGACATGAACAGTGCCATTTCATATTGCCATCTTAGTGCTTGCATTCCTCAAAACTGACAACTAAATGTTTATGCTTACACACAGGCCTCTTGCACATAGAACACCAACTATTAACTTTTCTACCTGGGCAGATTTTGCATCTCTTCTTCTTTCATCGTCCTGCCTGAAGTCCTCTTGTGGCAAGGTGGTTGCTGTATTTTGTTTTACTCCACACCTTCCTATTGCCTCTGTAATATGGTTTTGAAGATGGGGTCTTTCATGTGCCTCTTCATGTAGTAAGATCTTTGACCAGCTATTTTATTAAATGCTGTGTATTGGTCACACCACCTATGTAATTAGGGTAAGTTGGTGTAGGCCAGGGGTGCTCAACCCTGTTCCTGGAGAGCTACCTTCCTGCAGATTTCAGTTGCAACCCTTATCAAACACACCTGTTTGCAATTATCAAGTGCTGCTCAGGTCCTAATTAATTGTTTCAGGTGTGTTTGATCAAGGTTGGAGCTAAACTCTGTAGGAATGTAGATCTCCAGGAACAGGGTTGAACACCCCTGTTGTAGGCATTTAGGGTGGTGACATCCAGCATATTTACCACAGCACAATTGGCTTTGTAGCTTCTTGCTCTACCCAAAGTAGGGTTATGCTCGCTCCCGCATTACCCTTTGTTATTTGTCTACTCAGTCTTGCAACTTCGGATTGACCCTGTGGCCAGGGCCGGAGCTAGCTGAACTGCCACTCTAAGCAAAGGACGATCACGCCGCCCTTAAACCGAAAGTGAAAACGGAAATGACCGGTTATCAAAGTGAAGAACCCTATTCTGCCGCCCTAGGCGCGGGTATAACTGCGGACGCGGGTGCGGGAGATGTTCGGATGTCGCCCTCTCTATTCTGTCGCCCTAGGCGCAGATATAACTGCGAATGCAGGTGGTGCACGAGGTGTTCGGATGCCGCCCTCTCTGCCGCCCTAGGTGCGGGTATAACTGCGGTCGCAGAAGGTGTTCTGATGCCGCTCTCTCTATTCTGCTGCCCTAGGAGGCCGCCTAGGTCACCTCTATGGACGCGCCGGCCCTGCCTGTGGCACATAGTCTAGATCGGTGGTACAAGTACCACTAGTGGTACGCGGAGGAATCAAATATGTCATATGTACAAGCTACATATATTTAAAAATGTATCAAAATTGATTTATATATGAATATGATGACATATAGCCTATTTTCTAAGGTCTAGGCAAAATTAATACTTTACATTTAAGTACAAAAGTTTTTATTTTTTGCTTTTTAAGAATAAGCAATAATAATAGCATATTTTAATTTAAACTTTTTTGTTAGTTTTTTTACATATAACACAGTACAGTGTTAATATTCTAATTATTTATAATGTTTAAAATGGTTGACAATAATAAATATTTTTAATAATTATTAATCTGCCTCATTTTTTAACTGTGCAGTGCTGTAGCTGCTTCATCAGGCCTACTACGCTACAGCATTTCAATACTGCTCATTATGGTGGTACTTGGAAAGACAATTATTTTCTGAGGTGGTACTTGATGAAGAGTTTGACAACCACTGATCTAGATCATTAGCATCAGAAATCTGACTCTGAATCAAAAGAATTCCCTCATCTTTTCCAGCCTGCAGCACCTCTACAGCCATTTCAGCTGTAAATAAAGAATGACAGCGACGAGCCATACTTACACTCTGGATAAAAGAAATTCAAAGTGCAACTATATTTTTATATCTATATATTTATCTAGCTCTATCTGTCTGTCCGTCTTTTACAATATATATATATATATATATATATATATATATATATATATATATATATATATATATATATATATATTTTTTTTTTTTTTTTTTCTATCTATAAAATAAATATGTATATACATAAAAACATTTTTATACTAACAAGCATCAGAAATCAGCCTTAATGAATTGTGAAACGTGCCAGGTGAACAGTATTTAGCAGTAAATGTCTTTCTTTTTTCAGCAATTATGAATCTGCAAAGGTTCCTACATGGGTCATTTTTTACTTTAATTTTTAAATTGATGTACAAATACAAAAATTGTAATAAACATAAGTATTTGTGTGAGTTTAAAACAAGATATTTTATGAAAACATGTAATTGTTAATAACAAAATGAATTTAATTTAAAGATTAAAAAAAAAAAATTGCTCAGCCATGATTGAAACAACAGGAAATGAATGCGGCTCATTTTAGACCCATGGTGTGCATTAAAAGGGTAGTGACACAAAAATTATTTTTATTCAAAAAGTTAAAAAAAAAAACAATACAAGTCTTCTGTGCTGATAAAAAACTAGTTTATTAAAGATTTCCTGGAACACTAATTGATGAAGTTAAAATCTTTCAAAGATATAGAAATAAACTTAGGTCACTTTAGACCCATGGTGTGCATCAAAGGGTTTTTATAATTGTATGGAAATTTTAAAGTAACTAAATTGACTTGACGCATTATGATCACATAATTGTGTTTGCTAGGGAGTCTGACACTGTAAAAGATAATAGTTTTGCCTGACGTACTGTGGCAGTGTTTTAAACTTGATAGACTATTTTACACATGAAATGCTGTGGTTAACTGAACTGTTTTAAATTACAACACAGTCCTGATGTAGTTAGGTTTTGTCTAAAGACGATGTTATATTTGAAACAGTTTTGAGTGTAGTTTAAAAAAATTTTAGCAGATGAAGTGTGGCTATGATTAAATCAAACCAAGTAGCCACTGATAGTTTGACATTTGATGGTCTTGTGGCTTTTATTTATTTGCATCCAAAGAACAGTAGCAGTGGATAATTGGACTAACATGTATTAAAGTAACCAACTAATGCTAAATCAGTGGAGGAACAAAGTCTATTGATTTACTGAAGACAATTTAACTAGACTGGGAAAAATGAAAGCATGGCTCAGTGAGAACGTTTGATGTATTAGACTTATTTTTCAAAAAGAATAATAGAGGAAAAATCTCAATGCCAAGCTATTCTTGCATTATACAGTACAAAGTAACTGAGAGTAGATGAATTAGATGCTGAAAATTAGAGACTCTGTGTTGCAGTAATTGCTTCAATATATTATCAGGCTACTGAAACAATTTGGAAGGAAGAAAAGATTAGAATGCAAATGTGTGTGTGTGTGTAATGGGGAGACTGACACGGAGGGATCCATTTTGCAGTATTTATTAAGTCACACTTAAACATCAACAACTCGCACGGCTGTGCGGACATACAACATACACATCAAAGGGGAAGTAGCAGATGACAGACACAGTGTGATTACCAGGCTTGGGTCAGAGGCAGGCAGCGTGATTCAGAGTCCGTGTAACAGGCTATAGTCAGGGGCAGGCGGCGAGAATCAGAGTCCGAGGAAACAGGCTTTGGTCGAGGGCAGGCAGAAGACAGAGCAGAGTCGAGAAACGGGCTATGGTAGTAAACGGGAGATCAGGCAGGATAGAACGCTCAGAAATGCTGGCCGGGGCTGAACAAGACTTCGCACTGAGGTGTGAGTGAGAGCTGCTTATATGTGGTACGTGGGTCATTAGTGGAATGGAGAACAGGTGTGCTGGAATCAGGGTGAAGGGATGACGTAATGGTTAGAAGTCCGGAGATGGTGGCCTCTGCTGGCCAGCGAGGGGAATGACTGGGACCGAGTCGGTGACAGAGCCTCCCCCCCCCAACGAACGGCTCCTGAAGTGAGGCAAGTCTCGACGCCGGGGTCTTCCACGGGGGCAAGGGGCCGGCATATCCGGATGTTGTGAGTGGAACTCTTCCAGTAGCGTAGTGTCTAGGATGTCCTTGCGGTTAATCCAAGATCTCTCCTCCGGGCCGTACCCCTCCCAATCAATGAGATATTGGAGTTGTCCACCCCGGCGTCTGGATCTCAGGATTTCGTGGATCTGGTAGGCCTCCTCACCATCGATCATGAGAGGCGGGGGACCCTGTTCATCGGCTGCCACCTCCCTATCCACCTCGGCTGGACCAACAGCAGGCTTGAGCAGAGAGACATGGAAAGTGGGAGAAATACGGAAATGATTAGGGAGTGTCAGTCTGAACGAAACAGGAGATATTTGTTTTTCAATTTGGAACGGACCCACGTACCTGGGGCTGAGCTTCTTGCACGGCAGTCTGAGGCGTAAGTCACGGGTGGAAAGCCATACCCATTGTCCTGGGGAATACGTGGGACCAGGACGTCGGTGTCGATCGGCTTGTTCCTTGAAACGCCGTACGGCGTGAGAGAGATGAGTGTGAGCTGCGTTCCAAACCTCTTCGCAGCATTTGAACCAGGTGTCCACAGCGGGGAGTTCGGAGGTCTCGCCGGACCAGGGAAAGAGAGGAGGTTGGAAGCCCAGGACGCATTGAAATGGAGTTAGCCCGGTTGATGCCTTTCTCAAAGAATTTTGAGCATATTCTGCCCACATAAGAAATTAAGCCCATTCATTCTGGTTAGAGTGACAGTATGTGCGGAGGAATCTGCCAATCTCTTGGTTCAAGCGCTCTGTCTGCCCATTGGATTGGGGATGGTAGCCGGATGTTAGGCTAATATTCACCTGAAGATTTTTAAAGAATGCTGACCAGAGTCGAGATGTGAACTGGGGACCTCTATCCGACACGATGTCTTCGGGGAGACCATAGTATCGGAACACACATTCGCAGAGTAATTCGGCTGTCTCCATGGCTGTAGGCAGTTTGGGTATGGGAATGAGACGGCAGGATTTCGAAAATCGATCTATTACAGTGAGGATGGTGGTTTTGCCCTGGGATATAGGTAGATCGGTGACGAAATCTATGGCGATATGTGACCAGGGACGTTGTGGCACCTCCAGGGGTTGGAGTAATCCAGCTGGATGGTGACGGGAGTGTTTAGACATCTGACAGGGTGAGCATTTGTTTATGAAGCTGATGACGTCTTTGTTTATGGATGGCCACCAATAGCGGGATTGAATTAATTGCACGGTGGCCGTGCTGCCTGGATGACCGGAGCTGGGGTGGTCATGTACCTCGGAGATGAGCCTTTCCCGAAGTGACGGGGAAACAAAAATCTTATTCTCTGGACAGGACTGTGGCGTGGAACTGGTTTCGGCGGCTTGAAGGATTTCGTGTTCGATGTCCCACTGGATGGGAGCGACAATTAGAGGATCTTTGATAATGGGTTCATCACTGTTTTCTGAGGTCTCATCGTCTGAGAGGCGGGAAAGAGCGTCTGCTTTGATGTTCTTTGAACCAGGGATGTATGTGACTTGGAAGTCGAAGCGTGTGAAAAACAGAGCCCATCTTGCCTGTCTAGGGTTCAGACGTTTACAGGAACGGATATATTCCAAGTTTTTATGATCGGTGATGACAGTGAAAGGGTGTTTGGCGCCCTCAAGCCAGTGTCTCCACTCCTCTAACGCCGCCTTCATGGCGAGGAGTTCTCGATTTCCCACGTCATAGTTCCGCTCAGCGGAATTGAGCTTGCGAGAGTAGAAGGCGCAGGGATGGAGTTTCTTCGTGACTAGGGATCTTTGGGACAGGATGGCTCCAATGCCAGTGTTGGATGCGTCAATTTCAACAATAAAGGGTTGCTCGGGATCAGGATGACGCAGGATAGGTGCACTGGAGAAGCGGGTTTTGAGTTGAGTAAAGGCTCGAGTAGCGTCTGGGTTCCATTTTAGGCGAGCGTTATTGGCCTTTACCATGGCGGTAAGTGGAGCAGCAACTGAACTAAAATTTCTTATGAAGCGCCTGTAGAAGTTGGCAAAGCCCAGGAATCGTTGCAGTTGTCGGATGGTTTCAGGTTGTGGCCATTGCGTCACGGAGTCGACCTTTTGCTGGTCCATGGCCACGCCTTCGGGGCTGATGATGTAACCCAAGAACGATATGCATGTTTGGTGGAATTCACACTTGGAGATTTTTGCATATAACTGATTCTGGATGAGGCGTTTGAGCACTGCCCTGACGTGCTGAATGTGCTCAGATAGTGAGTTGGAGTAGACCAGGATGTCGTCAATGTATACTATGACCCATTTGTTGAGCATGTCTCGAAATATCTCGTTTACAAAAGCCTGGAACACGGAAGGACTGTTTGCTAGGCCGAAGGGCATAACGAGGTATTCATAGTGGCCGTCGACTGTAGAGAACCCGGTTTTCCACTCGTCTCCCTGTCGTATGCGGATGAGGTTATATGCGCTACGGAGGTCCAACTTAGTGAAAAATCTGAGCGGATCGGAGTTGCTCAAGGGCGGCTGGAACCAATGGCAAGGGATAGCGGTATTTGACGGTGATCTCATTTAAGCCTCGGTAATCAATGCATGGGCGTAAGCTACCATCCTTCTTCTTTACGAAGAAAAAGCCTGCTGAAGCAGGTGAGGTAGATGGTCGGATAAAGCCCTTTTCTAGCTCCTCAGAGATGTAATTCTTCATCGCTTCAGTTTCAGGTTGAGAGAGGGGGAAAATGCGACCACGAGGGGGCGTGGTGCCTGGTAACAGTTCGATGGCACAGTCATTTTCACGATGCGGAGGGAGCTTGGTAGCCTTCTGCTTATTAAATGCCTCAGTTAAATCATGATAAGCCTCGGGAATATGACAGAGTTCAGGGTCTTCGGTGTTGGTAATCGTGTTGATCTGGACTGGGGAAACAGAATGCAGACATTGGGTACAGCACTGATTGCTCCATTTTGTGATCTCACCAGTTCTCCAGGAAACTTGAGGGTCGTGTAGTTGTAGCCATGGCAACCTGAGAATTACAGAGTGCTTAGGGGAGTCGATGGCAAGAAGGGAAATCTCCTCTTCATGGAGAGAGCCTGTTTGAAGAGAGATTGGTTGAGTCTGGAATTTTATGTGTCCCTCTCCCAATGGGCGCCCGTCTACAGCAGTGATGGCTAGGGAGGAATCACAGGAGGTTAGAGGAATGGAGTGAGTGGTGGCAAACGTGTAGTCGATAAAGTTGCCAGCAGCTCCTGAATCGATCATGGCCATGGTCTCAATCTCATCTCCATTATTTCTCAAAATGACCGGCAAATTCATAACATCATTAGTGGTCGTGAACATAGTGGTTGCACTCACCGAGAGGGTTTTAGGGAGAGGCTTGTTGGGACATAAAACCTTCGTATGACCTGGAAGTCCGCAATAGATGCATAAGTGATTTCTTCTCCTTCGTTCTCGTTCCTCTGGGTTCAGGCGGGTTCTACCCAATTGCATGGGTTCAGCGGAGATCTCAGGGGATACTGGACTGGAAGCAATTGAGCAAAGTGGGTTGCGAGTGCGGAGAAGAGTGTCTAACCTTATGGAAAGTTCAATCAGTTGGTCCAGTGTTTTTCCCTCATCACGACATGCCATCTCTTTCTGCAATTCTGGTCTCAGAGCCTTTCTGTAGAGTGTAGTAAGCGGATCATCAGCCCAGCCCGTTTGCGCTGCCAGGGTGCGGAACTGCAGTGCGAACTCAGCTGCGGAGCGATCTCCCTGTTGGATACACAATAGCTCCTCGCCAGCGTTACGACCACCCTCCGGATGATCGAACACAGTGCAAAAACGTTTGAGAAAGTCATTAAACGAGGGAAATATCGGGGTACTGTCTGGCCAAACTGCAGTAGCCCAGTCTAGCGCTTTCCCAGTGAGCAGAGAGCACACAAAAGCAATTTTCCCATTTTCGTCCTTAAACAGATGGGGCTGTTGGGCGATAAACAGTTTACATTGCAACAGGAAGCCTTTACATTTTGCTGGGTTACCTGAGAACTTGTCAGGGAATGCCAATCGAGCTCCGGAGGTCATCGGGGGTTGTGTCACAACAAGTGGACTCGGAGAGTAGTTGGCGGTGAGTTGCGCTGTGGGAGCAGCTTGCAGGTTTTGTAGAGATTTCACAAGTTCGTCTGTCAACTGAGTTAAGTGTGTTAGTTGTTGTTGGTGAGTAGACAATACCTGAGCTTGAGCTGTGACTTCGTGAGACAAAACCTGGATGGCTGCGGGATCCATGTTGGGCATAGTCTTCTGTAACGGGGAGACTGACACGGAGGGATCCATTTTGCAGTATTTATTAAGTCACACTTAAACATCAACAACTCGCACGGCTGTGCGGACATACAACATACACATCAAAGGGGAAGTAGCAGATGACAGACACAGTGTGATTACCAGGCTTGGGTCAGAGGCAGGCAGCGTGATTCAGAGTCCGTGTAACAGGCTATAGTCAGGGGCAGGCGGCGAGAATCAGAGTCCGAGGAAACAGGCTTTGGTCGAGGGAAGGCAGAAGACAGAGCAGAGTCGAGAAACGGGCTATGGTAGTAAACGGGAGATCAGGCAGGATAGAACGCTCAGAAATGCTGGCCGGGGCTGAACAAGAGTTCGCACTGAGGTGTGAGTGAGAGCTGCTTATATGTGGTACGTGGGTCATTAGTGGAATGGAGAACAGGTGTGCTGGAATCAGGGTGAAGGGATGACGTAATGGTTAGAAGTCCGGAGATGGTGGCCTCTGCTGGCCAGCGAGGGGAATGACTGGGACCGAGTCGGTGACAGAGTGTGTGTGTGTGACAGTGATAAATTTTACATTGTAACACAACACATAAAATAACAGTCAAAATCCATTAGTAGTTTTGTTAATAAAAAATAAAAATAAAAAGTTTTTTAAGCACCAAATCATTTGAATGATTTCATGTAGGACGCAAATGCCTTATGCAGCTTTAACATTGGAATAAATTGTATTTAACATATTTAAATGGGGGTGATGCAGTGGCGCGGTAGTGCTGTCGCCTCACAGCAAGAAAGTCACTGGTTCGAGCCTCTGCTTGGTCAGTTGGTGTTTCTGTGAGGAGTTTGCATGTTCTCCTCACATTTGCGTGGGTTTCCTCCTGGTTCTCCGGTTTCCCCCACAGTCCAAAGGCATGCAGTACAGGTGAATTGGGTAGGCTGAATTGTCATTAGTGAATGAGTGTATGGATGTTTCCTAGAGATGGGCTGCAGCTGGAAGGGCATCCGCTGCTTAAAACATATGCCGGATAAGTTGGCGGTTCATTCCGCTGTGGCGACCCCAGACTAATAAAGGGACTAAGCTGAAAACAATATGAATGAATGAATAATTAAATCGAAAAATAAATATATTAAAAAGGAATAATTATTTACAAGGTTACTTTTTGTATCTGCATTTTTATAAAATAAAGCAGTCTTGTCCCAAACCTTTGAAAAATAGTCCATGTTGTTCATATATTTCTAGTTGACTTCATTTATTACTGACTTTATGCTTTCCAAAATATGATATTTTGCAGTTGAAGTAATGTTATGATATTTTGCTAGTAGAAGTGAACTAGTTTTGTTTCGTGCTAAAGCCACAATGGGCCCTGCATGTTCATAACCACACTTCTTTGAATGATTGCTTTACTGGAACCTTATAGGCACACTTTGTACCTGAACTCAACTTAGTATTAGTGGGACCTAACTACTTTGTAAATAACTAATTACCTACAGAGCATGCTCATAGGGCATACTTCTGACCCAGATAATGTGCCCCAGTATACCTATACTTTGCCCAGTGTAGCCATATACACTCCACTTTGAGTGGACTTGCTATGGGCCAACACTGGACTTCTGTTTTGTGTGGGCCAGCCGGCACGTTTGGTCTGGCGGCATTGTATACATTTTTGGTTTAGGCATGTTTGTTTTGCCATTTGTGCACTAATACTGTACACTTAAGTACATGAAGGTGAGCTTTGGCAAATTGCATAATACTGTCACGATCAGGGTTTGGAGAAAACGGAGCGAGCACCCAATTGCAAAGTAAATGAATATTATTTAATAATAAAATAAAATAAAAGGCAAAATAAACAACCCCGAGGGGAAAAAACACTAATACAACAAATAAACAATCAAAACAAACTAGGATGGAAGGCTGGCAGGGATCAGGACTGGACCACGGTAACAAACAAGACAAGGCTACATACGGTGATGAACTTACACAGGACAGCAGACATGAGGAGAATATAAAACAGAATTAAATGAATACACAGGTGAACAAACAGGTGTTAAACATGTGAGAGAGCGCATGACATAGAGACAACACAAGCCATCTGCTTACATAAAACAGGACAAGAACATGCAGCCAATGAGAGAACTCATTAATCGCATGTTCATGACAACACAAGCACAACACTGAAGCACACAACAAAAGCACATGACCACAATGTAAACACAGAGCCACGTGCTTTGACAACAGACGCAAGACATAAGCGCAAGATAGATAAACACCTTACATTGCGCTCACACATATGCAACGTGCATGTTTCATCTCAGCGTCAACCAAAACCGAAACCAACTAGACGAAGACGCTGAGAATGAAACAGCGCGATGCCGACAGAACAAAACACAAACTCGAGTACAAGAGCGCACACGTCCGAGGCACGCAGAGCCCGCGCGGCCGCATTAATAACGACTACCTTAATTACTTGTTAGTACATGTTGTTAATTAATGTATTAATTAACATTTAAGTTTAGGCTAAATGTAACCAACATGAACTCATGAGCTGTTATTGTATAGTTATGTCATGACTTTACTTGGAGGGGCACATCACTATTAACTCATCCTTAACTACTCATAAACTCCTCTTCATGTTGATGTTGACAGAACACTTTTCTATTGTTATTTAGTGTAAACTTACTAGTTGGATGTGCATAAGGAGTTCATGAGTAGTTAAGAATGGGTTAATGATGATGTGCCCCTCCAAGTAAAGTAACAACATAATTATACATTAACATATCATGAGTTCATCATGGTTAAATTAAGCATAAACTAATGTGGTAATTAATAATAATTAAATAGTAATTTAATCAACAAACAATCATGAACTAACAAGTAATTAAGGTAGCCATTATTCACACATGAACTCATGTGAATCATGTTGTAGTTAAAGTTAATTCATAATTAGTGCATACCTTAACTCATCATTAATTCATAATAAAGTAATGTTTAGTTTACATATTAATACATCATTATTCATGTACTGTTATTGTAAAGTGTTACCAGAAATCCTATAGGAATCCTTTAAGATTTTTAATACAATCCTATAAGGAAGCTCCTATTGGAATCCTATAGGATTTTTTATTGAATCCTATAAGAAAACCTCTAATGGAATCCTGAAGGAATGGTTCCAAAATATGATAGTAATTCTAATTGGAATCCTTTAAAGAAATCCTATTGGAATCCTTAAAGATTTTTTGACAAGGGTAAAGTCCACCATCGCAAGTTTATAAAAAATTTAGCATTTCAACCAACAGTAGACCTGCACACAGGCCTAATATTAATAGTGTTGTTTTACCATAGGTTTGAGAAATAACAATAATTATAGGCTACTTGTATTTGTCAAGTGCTATAATTGCATCTGTGTCTTTAAGATGGGAAACAGGTGGCATGATGGGAAGGTTTGTAATGTTACAGAGTTCACACACAAGAGAAGTAAAGAGTGGTGGTAAAATGTTAACCTGCCTCATTTGTCATTGCCTGTACTCATTTTTTCATATTCTTTTCAGCTTAGTCCCTTTATTAATCTAGGGTCGCCACAGCGGAATGAACCGCCAACTTATCCAGCACATTTTACGCAGCGGATTCCCTTCTAGCTGCAACCCATTACTGGGAAACATCCATACACACTTCTTTACACACATACACAACAGGCAATTTTAGCCTACCCAGTTCACCAACATCACATGTTTTTGGACTGGAGATTCCTGCAGGCTCTTCTCTGTCAGTACCCATCCCCACAGATCGTGAAAGGCGATGAATATTAGAGTGTTGACCAGCTGTTGCTCACCTAGACCGTCGCAGTACTACATCTGCAGGTAACTCCACCTCGTTCTCACAGGTTTTATCTGAATTAACCGAGACCCCTGCCTCACTGTTAGCGGGGGAATCTACTTGTCCTGAATCTACTCCCTGCCCGGCCTCACTGGAGCAGTTGCTGTCAACAAAACCCACAAATCACCCTGTTGTGACTCTTCCAAAGCTGGTTCCTCCACCAGGGGTTCAGGTTCCACCCCAGAACTACAGGGTAGTAAGTTGACAGGGCAATCCTTCTGCATTCAGCCCTTCAGCAGAGAGCGATGTACCTGCCTCACCTTATCCAAGTCATCCAACAGGGGAATCGAATAAACTGATCTTCCTTTCTTTCACAACCTGATACTAGGGCTGTGCAATTAATCGAAAATGCGATTGCCACACACACACAGAACAGAAGCATGCAGTCAGCATTCGGTCTCATTCACTCGCACACTGAGACGAGCAGAGCGCAGTCAGCACACACATCTAAAGTCATCTTAACCTGAACGCTTTAATGGTCAAATAGGTGTCAAAACATGGTTTTTAGTAATTATTCATATTAACCATCATTTGTGTAATAAACAAACGAGTTGAGAATCAAAAGACCAGCGAAAGAGAATCCCCTAACGAGACAGCGTGCGATAATCCTTCTACCGCCTGTTTTTATGATTATTAATCAAACAACAAATGGAGAACATGCCTCTCTGCTCTTGACTGAAGGACTTTTGTAGCTAAAATGTTTTTCTTACAGTGAAGATGCTTAAAGGACAGTTTGTTTCATATTTGTATTCTATTGTATTTATTTCTCTTTCTTTTGCAGGGTGGAAAATATCAAAATAATTAAGTCAAAATAATTAGCCCTCCTGAATATTAGCAACCCTTTCCCCCCAATTTCTGTTTAATGAAAAGAAGATTTCCGAACATAATAGTTTTAATAACTCTTTTCTAATAACTGATTTATTTTATCTTTGTCATGATGACAGCACATAATATTAGACTAGATATTTTTAAAAATACATGAATTCAGATTCAAAGTGTGATTTAAAGGCTTAATTAGTGTAATTGTAGTGTAATTAGTGTAATGTAATTAGGCAGGTCATTGTAAACAGTAGTTTCTTCTGCAGACAATCAAAAAATATATTGCTTAAGGGGGCTAATATTATAGACTTTAAAATGGTTTTCAAAATATTTAAACCTGCTTTTATTCTAGCCAAAATAAAAATAAAAAAGCCTTTCTCAAGAAGATAAAAATATTAGAGGAAATACTGTTAAAATTGCTCGCTCTGTTAAACATCATTTGAGAAATATTAATTTTTTTTTAATTTCTCAGGAGCGCTAATAATTTTAACTTTAACAGTAATCGTTTTAAATAATCGTGATTTCAATTATGACCAAAATAATCATGATTATGATTTTTCCTAAAATCGAGCAGCCCTACCTGATACACCACTGGGCTCCAGAAGTCACGGATCTTTGCCCGACCCCTCACACCAAGATCACGAAGATAGACCAACTGCCCCTTGCCCAGTGGTGCATCTCAAACACGCAAGTCATACAACTCCTTACACCAATCTGTTGCAACTCTCAGGTGTCCCTGTGCGCCTTCAAACCCCACTTGAAGTCGAGCTTGGTGCTCCCTCACCCACTCATGTACTGTTCCTGCAGCTGCCTCCTCCGCGTTACCCAATAAACAGTCAACAGATAACCGAGGTCCGAGGCTCCTGACCAAACATCAAATAGAATGGTGATTCATCTGTTGATTGGTGGGGGGTAGTGTTATAACAAAACAGAACTTGTGGAAGACATTAGGCCCAGTCTCACTTACTGGGAGGAGGCAGAGTGCGCAACAGGTTGTGTAGGGTTCGGTTAAATCTCTCACACTGGCCATTCCCAGCAGGGTGGTAAGCTGTGGTTCAAGACTTCTCTACGTTATATAAGCTACAAAGCTGTTGTATAAGGGAAGATTCAAAATTTCGGCCCTGGTCAGAATGTATACGACCACCACCAACACCTAAGCTACAGTGTAAGCTCGTTGATCTCGGGTTGGAACAGGCAGGGTATACTTGGTGAAAACGTCAGTCATCACCAGAACATTCTCCAACCCTGAACTGGATGGCTCTAACACTGTACACATTAAAAAATGGCCGTGATTTTAACGGTAAAAAACTGTAAAAATGCTACAGTACAAATCCGTAACCTGGTTAACAGTATGTTTCCTTGATATATATGGCGAATAACCGTAAATTGACTTTCCCAGAATTCCCTGCAGGGCACATAACTTTTTATCCATTTTGTTGATATTATTATGGATCTTTTTAGTTGTTTCCCAATCAGTTATGTACATTAGAGATTTATGTTACATCTAATGTTGATAAACAATGTTTTTTTCATGACTTTAATTTTATGCTTGTTACCATACACGCATAAAATTAAAGTTTTAGTAGCTGTGTGAATGACACTGAGCACCTTCTATATGCTGATACTCTTTTCTGCTTCTGGGAAAAGTTGATTGTGATGAGCATTGGCTCATTATGTAACTTCCTCATCACCACCTTCATGTGGGTGTGCTTACTGTGTAACAAAAGATGTGTAGATGTTGGTCATTCAAAATACAGACATATTACCTCTATAAATTAATAAAATACGGTAGTTTACCGTAAAATTAAGAAATTACTTTTACGGTTTGTATTGTGTTTTTAACGGTAAAGTACTGGCAACCACAGCTGCCGTTTTTTTTTAGACGTGGGTAGGAAAATACATACAAACTTTATTAATACAAAATTGCATCTAAAAGGGGGAAAAAATTTATACTTTTATGAACCAATAAAACCATCAACTAGGAATACACTTTACACACACACACACAGTAACCACTACAACACCTGGATTTGGAGTGCAGAAGTAGAGGCACAACAGCAGGGACTAAGGGCACAACAAGGCCTCCACAGCAAAGACCACCAAGACCTGTGACATACGCACACCCCATGCACACACACACACAGCACACGTGCAAGAAAGACCTCCACGAGAAATCTACCCTGCCTTAGGTGCTCGGCTCCTGCAACACAAACTCCAGTCAGTACAAGTATAACACAGTACACACACACACACACACACACACACACACACACACACACACACACACACACACATATATATATATATATATATATATATATATATATATATATATATATATATATATATATATATATATATATATAAAATATCGTCACCTTAGAATTATAAGGTTCTATCTGACATTTTTGTCAAAATTGTGTTATTAACATATTCTTATTAAATGACAACTTATTTACATTATGGGATGTTTTTTTTATAAGTTGTTTACATTTTAAGACTTTTTATTTAAAAAAACAAATGTTACACACATACTGTTTACTATGGAATGCAAAAATTTTGAAGCTTAATATCTCAAAATCATTCAGAATGCAGATAGAACTTTATAATTCCAAGGTGATGATATATATATATATATATAAATATATATAGATATATATTATAGCTAACACTGTAAAGCAAATGTTTGTTATTATACGTCTTATATTAAATATTAACCTTAATTTAATTGCATAACAATTAATATATTATTATATATTAATATAACCTTCTGAATTCATATACATGATTTGACATATTCTAGAATATATATATTCATTCATATTCTTTTCGGCTTAGTCTCTTTCAGTTATCAGGGGTTGCCACAATGGAATGAACCGCCAACTTATCCAGCATATGTTTTACACAGCGGATGCCCTTCCAGCTGCAACCCAGTACTGTACACCCATTTACACTCATAAACTCAAACACGGGGAGAACATGCAAACTCCAGACAGAAATAACCACTGGCCCAGTCGGGGCTTGAACCAGCGACCTTCTTGGTGAGGCGACAGTGCTAACCACTGTGCTACTGTGCCGCCCTATGAGCTCTATGCGGGTGAGTGGGCTTGACAAACCACCTGGAGGACACACTCTTGCTGTCTTAATGCACCAGACATTTTGTTATAAATAATCATGTGCGTTTTATTTTTATTCTTATAACTGCTATTTTATCTCATAGCACTTCATTTTTGTCTTGATATTTAATATCTCTTGTTTAAATACACTATGAACAGCAGCTGCGCTAATTATTTTCTTTGTTTCCTATTGCCACCTGGGAATATTCATCCCAAGGTCTCTAGAGATCGTGACCAGTGAAGAGATGAGGCCACCATAGAGGACTTCTACATGTATCCGTAATCCTGGACCAGACCATATCATGAGAAGATGCTGTGGTGGTCATGGAGGAGTGGAGAGCATGAGACTGATTTCTGAAAGACCCTAGAGACAGATGAGTGTTCACATTGATCCTGTGGTCCAGCCTGAAAACCCGCTGGTGACCTACTCACACCTGCAGCTTCTTCACAATGGATGCCCGGTGTTCTTCAGCCTCCAGCGCAAGACTGCAGCTCTGCACGTGAAGTGTGGCCAGAGGAGAAATGGTTGTGCCCAACTGAGCCTGGTTTCTCTCAAGATTTATTCCTTTAATTTCATCAATTGGTAAAGTTTTGTTCCTTCACTGTTGCCACTGGTTTGCTTGGTTTGGGACTCATGGAGCTGCACATCGATGGATTTGCTCTTCAGTGTTTGGACTTTCAGCCAGGTCCAGATTGGCCAATCGGGAGGACCAGGAGAGTTCCCGGTGGGCCAGTCCATTTTTTGGCCTTGAGGGCCGGTGTTTCTAGCTGCTTGCACTCTCAGCAGTTTCACTTTTTTTTTCATTTATTTATTTATTTGACCATAGCCTCATTTTTATATTAAATTTTTTTTTGCCGCAGCTCTGCTCTTCTTATTTATTGTGTCGCAGCCCCATGAGCAAAATGCAGCCAGCAGGGAAATGATGATGTAAATATCATTCCGGCAATATAACTGTATCAGCGCCATCGTGGTCCAGTGGTCAGCACGTTACATTACGACGTGTTCAATCCTCACCTGAGTATTTCTTTCTTTTTTTTTTTTTAAATAATTTTTATTGTTAAGACATATAAAACTGTAAGGTTGTTTAACATTTGAAGTTCTAAAGCAGCTGTTTTCTTAAAAAAGACGTGATAGTGTAATTAGAAACTGAATTGGAATTGACCTTATTTTAATAGTCGTGAACTGAGTTGGGCCGTTCTAATGCTTGAAACTCCAGGGCTGAAAAGGAGTCCCACTCCGGCCCTGCTTTCAGCAATGAAAACTAAACCACACTGAACTGAACTGAATTTATTAAATGTTAAGCTGCTTTGACACAATCTACATTGTAAAAGTGCTATATAAATTAAGATGAATTGATATGAAATTAAATTGAATATTCAACACATTTCCATTTCTCTCAGAAAACATATTTATAAAGGAGCTGTTGACTTAAAAAATTTTACGAGATGTTGATAACAATTTTTAAAGTAATCAGATTTGTTTTCAATTCATATATTTTTTTCTTTGGTTTTCAGGTCAATAGCACCTTTAGAAATATGTTTTCTGAGAAAAATGGGGACGTGTTGAATACTTGAACTCTCTACCTCTATCTCATTCACAGGAGCTAAAGTCTACAGCCAGTTTGAATGCAGCAACTGATTAAACAGTAGGGTCATTTTTGTGGTTGAATTGCATTAATAAAAAAAAAATGAGTGTGTGGATACTTATATAAATGTACATTCATGAATCATTCTTGTGTCTTGACTCTCTTCAACCTTTACATCCTCATTTTAAATGCATTGTAACTGCAAATGCTGATCCCATTTGATTTCAATTTATTTTCCCTAATACTGAGCTAATTATTTCAATCTAATGGGGTTCATCAATATACAGTATTTTTCGAGGAATTTAAGACTTTTAAGGCACTCAACTATTTATTCATTTATATTTTAGATGTAAATTCATTTGTTTTAATTTAAAATTGTTACTCAAAGCAGGCATTTCACACTTTAACCTCTGGAAAAAAAAAGTACATGAAAGTCTCCGCTATATCATTCAATCAGGTAGGTGGTGCTGGAAATGCAGACCTGAAACTGAAGTTTCCGCTATATAATCCAATTCGTTAGGTAACGCAGTTACAAAACTGGTCCTAGAAATGCAGTTTCACTGTCATCCAATACGTTAGGTGACGCTTCTGCAAAAAAACTAGGGTCCTAAAAATGCGGTCCTATAAATGCAGACCTAAAAGTGCAGCTACTCCTGTTGTGCAGGATCATACTATTGGAATAATCTGCTTTCGGTTTCCTCTTCCTTTCATGCTTTTGCTCTCCAGAGATCATTCTGCTCAATTGGTTATCCCAAGAATGTTGATATGGTTTATATATTGCTACTCTATTTACAGTGTTGGGAGTAATGCGTTACAAAAGTAATGTATTACAGTAATGTATTACATTTTCCTGTAACGCAGTAGTGTAAGGCATTACTAATACATTTTCAGTAATATTTTACTCAGTGGCGCCCCCAGAAAATTTTCTTAGGGGTGGCCAGAAGAGGCCACACCAAATCTTGGGGTGGCACACAAAAAAAATTATGAATTCAGTGTAATGTTATATTTTTGTTTTTGGTAAATGTAATAATATAGTTTATATTCATTTAATTAATTCTTCTTGAAATATTGCTATTTATTCCTTGAAGTAATTCAGGAAGTACATGTGCAAACCAAATAAAAATCTATGTTTAGTTTAAAAACACTTTTCATATATATATATATATATATATATATATATATATATATATATATATATATATATATATATATATATATATATATATACTGTATAAATAACTTTTTACGTGATTTTATTGTACATCATACGGTATATGCCATGTCTAAATTTAATGAAGATTAATTAGTTTATTATTCCCAGAGATGGGTTGCAGCTGGAAGGGCATCCGCTGTGTAAAAATGTGCTAGATAAGTTGGCGGTTCATTCCGCCGTAGCGACCCTGGATTAATAAAGAGACTAAGCCGAAAAGAAAATGAATGAAAGAATAATGAGTTTATTAATAACCCAAACAAATGAACAAACTGAACAAAAGGCATTACTATACACACTCACTATACCAAATAATATCATTTATCCATATTACTTTTTGAGCCATTTAATTAATGCTGCTTCTTCTATTGATATACTGTACCTTAAGGCAAATATTAAATTGCCGTTGCTGTCTATTGAAGGTGTGTGCGTGTGCTGTCAACGACGATCGGGAAGGGCGGTGGTGGTTCTAGTTTAAATGACACCCTGGGCGAACCACCCTATACACCCCACCTCCCTTGAATTGTTAGATTTGTTATTCAATAAATATAACAATTTATTTATATTTATTTTAAATAAATAAAATTAATATTATTATTCTAAATAAATAACAGAAATCAATCCTAAATATTACTGGAAAACAACAACTGGAGTGATATGCCAAGATCACTTAAGAAACCTTTTGCATGAAAATTAATTATGACAATTCTAAAGAATACAAAAAATGTATTATAGAATTATCTGTGGTCTTAGACCAGATCATGGCTGAGAAATCATGTTATGAAGTCTTTCCTCCCTGACTCATTATCCCTCCTTTCTGCTTTAAAGGCATGCTTAGTGAAAGTAACATCATCATCATCATCATATTATATAAACTTTAGTCGACTTTCACCTCTGCACAAAAGGCTGTTACTCCGTTTCACGGCGCATGAGCGGCGCGTATTTTGTCGGCGTGCATGCAAACAACCAACCGGGAATCACACAAGAGTGCGTGAGGCGCGCGGGGATGTTTTTTAGCGCGCATGCGTCAGTTTGCTTTCACCAGCATTCAGCATTGAACCAGCACTAAGGGGGAGAGACAATGAATCAGCTACGTCAGTAAAACCAACAATAATTTAATGGCTGCATTTTATTTATTTAAACATTGGGAATTTATAATTTAAATCAATAATGTCAACAGCAAAATTATATTGGGGTGGCCAAAGGGGTGGCCACAGGGGTGGCCAGAGTTTACCGAGGGGTGGCCGTGGCCACCCCTGGCCACCCCTTGGGGGCGCCCCTGATTTTACTCGGTACATGTTCAGTAACGCATGCGTTACAACAAACTTTTCGCCCGCAAGACATTAACAAATAAAAAATACAGCAGTTCTATTTCCTGTTCGTGGCTAGAGAATATATGCGCGTGCTGTCATTAATCTCCCTCTGGCTATGGGACCTTTTTACTTTGAACGCGGAATGATTCAGCTTCTGAGATCAAGGTCCGGCGATATTGGCTCAGCCCGGTTCGCAGTACGCGCAGCGGAAAAGCGGCAAATAGATGAAAATGGCATAAGACGGACGTAAGTGCGTATGGCGTTATTTCACTGACAAATGTTGTAAGCTCATTCATGTAATATAAGCGAGTAAACGTGCCAGTTTCCTCTGTGGACAAAACTCCTCGCGTTAACTCAACACTGGCTGGGCTGCTCACGTGCTAACGACCTGCTCTCGCTCCGTCAGATGATGCAGACTCACAATCTATGCCGTGTGTTTCCTCTTTCTTTCGTGCTGTTGCTCTCCAGAGATCCTCCTATTTAATTGTTATCTCAAGAATTTTTATATGGTTTATATATTGCTACACTATTTACTTACAGGTTAAGATAAATTCTATAATAAATACTAGTGTTTTTGAGTGTAAGGTATACTGCCTTTGTTTTAGGCTAGTATTTACAATGAATGCTTAAGCATACTGTCGTATTAAGAATAGTGAACTCATAAAATTAAATATAAAGTATAGTTTTACTACAGTAAAGTGTGGTGAATTGTAGTACAATCTACCCCATATTGTAAAAAAAAAAAACTACAGCACTGGATCATTTGTTTATATTACACTACTTGTGTTACCATAGCAACTATAGTATTACCACAACAGAGTAATTAATGTACTTAATGACAATATGTGTGTTCAGGTGCCTTGTGGAACAGCTTCTTTTCAAAATGAAGATGATGGCAGGGAAAATGTCCTCCACAATCTCATCAACAATGTGGAAGACAACAGACACTAGTTCACTTTATTTTAGTTGCCATAAAAAAAATGTGATTGATAATGAGATTTATTTGAAGAGTGAATAGTACAGTAGGCTATAATACCTTATCAAGTGTTTCTATTAGTTACATTTCTGCTTGCGTTAGTTTTTATTTTTGTTTAAATGCTTTTTTATTTGAAATATCTCATCATATAACATACAGCCAACAATGTTATGGTTTATTAGATTAAAAATTATAAGTCTATTTTAGTATTTTGGTTATTGTTAATAAATAGTGTACTAATATAATTCATATCAAAAAGCTTGAAAGGAAGAGGGAACACAATTGTGAGTTTGCATATAATCTCACTGAGAGAGCAGTGTACTGAGAGCACGCAAGAAAACTTGTGCGTGAGCAGTGCATATTTGAAAGATTGTGAGAATTTTTGCGCAAGAAGGAAATCGATGCACAAACATTATACTGAGAAAGCTATTCATCATGCTCACTTTGTGCAGGACGGTTTTGTGTTGTAAACCACTTGAATGTAAAGTAAATACAATAATGGCAACAATAAGAAAATAAACAAAATCTGCATTTTGTCATGGCATTGGAGTTTACATATCGGCCTGTTGTGTCTAATATGAATATAGCCAAGCCATTCACAGATATTGCCAGATAATCAATTTACCTCTACCATACTTTTAACAGATCATTTGTAATTCTGGCTGTCATCCTTTCTTGCATTGTCTTGAGCCATCACATTGCCAATTATATACTATATTGTTAGTAGCCTGGAGAGGTTACAGTCATTCTGCTACCTCAAATCACTTTCTACTGGATGTAAAATGCTCATTATAGAACATTATAGAATTGTATAATGTTATGTTGTAATTATGTAGTTATTTTGGTGAAAGTAACTAAAAAGTAATATAAGAGTAATGTAACATATTACAATTCTGAGACAGTAATATTGTAAGGTAAGGGATTACATTTAAATAACAGTAATAAGTAATCTGTAATGTATTACAGTTTGGAAGTAACTTGCACAACACTGTCTATTTATTACAATACAATATTTTTGAGTGTTAGGTACACTGCCTATGTTTTAGGCTTGTATTATTTACAATTTGTTGATAATGAATGCTTCAGCATACTGTAGTATTAAGAATAGTGAACTTACAGTAAAGTGTGGTAAATTGTAGTATACCCTATATTGTAAATTAACTACAGCACTGGGTAATTTGTTTAAATTATACTTGTGTTACCATAGCAACTATAGTATTACCACGATTGATTAATTGAAGTACTTTACTGTAGTACTGTTCAAAACACTGTACATGTCAGGGAAAATGTCCTCCACAATTTCATCAACAATGTGGAAGACAACAGAGACTTGTTCACTTTATTTTAGTTGCTATGATAAAATGGGATTGATAGTGAGATTTATTTAAAGAGTGAATAGTACAGTAGGCTATAATCCCTAATCAAGTTTTTCCCTATTTTCTATCACAGTTACATTTCTGCTTACGTTAGCTATATTTTTGTTTAAATGTGTTTTATTTGATTAGTATGGTGCACATTTTGGATGTTTAATAAATGTATTTAAAATAAAATGTATAATTTACATTCAACGTCTATTCTCTGTGTATTTAAGTGTTTGAAACTGGATATATCTCATCATATAACATACCACCAAAATGTTATGGTTTATTAGATTTAAAATTTAATATGTATG
This sequence comes from Danio rerio, assembly GCF_052040795.2. Classification (NCBI taxonomy): domain Eukaryota; kingdom Metazoa; phylum Chordata; class Actinopteri; order Cypriniformes; family Danionidae; genus Danio; species Danio rerio. The sequence continues at coordinate 18,440,549 of NC_141036.1, read as the reverse complement.
TCTATTTTAGTATTTTGGTTATTGTTAATAAATAGTGGCCCAGTATAAATCATATCAAAAAGCACGAATAGAAGAGGGAACAAAAGACACACATTGTGAGTCTGCATATTGTGAGAAAATTTGCGATTGAGCAGCGTATATTTGAGAGCTCAAAAGCAGATTTGTCTACAAACAGAGGAAATCGGTGCACAAGCATTATATTGAGAAAGCTATGTTCATCATGCTCACTTTGTGCATGGCAGCTTTGTGTTGTAAACCTGAATTTAAAGTGAATAGAATAATGGCAACAATAAGAAAAGAAAAAAATCTGCATCTTGTCATGGCATTGAAGTTTACATATACTGTAGGTTTGTTGTGTCTAAAAAAAATTCAGGTTTTCACAACAAATTACTGTAATTTTTCACAGTAAATTACATTAGTATCGCTTCACAGTATTTAATTGTAAAAATTCACAGTAATATGTTGTATTCATAATTTTATTGTGAGATTAAGGCAGGTAGCATGATTACAGCAAATTACTGTAAAAATGGCCATATCTTTTGCATGTTAGTTATAGAAACTTTTTTTTAATTCAACATAGAAATTGATACAAATTAACTTTTATGGTAGTATTGGCACTTTTTGGATATTTAGAAATAACAGCATGTTATTGCAGCCCCAAAAACAATTTGGTTACTAAGATCTTTTTGGTTGTAGCTACTGCACCTTTATTTATTTTATAAGGTTAACATGAAAATATAAAATATATTATTATAATATTTATTGAACATAAAATTGTGCTTAGCTAAAACATAATAAACTGGAATAAAAAGTAATTAATTAATGAAACCAAAGACTGGTAAACAGCCAAAATTATTTAAATGTCAAGGTAAATGTCTGCTTTAGACGATTTATTTTGGGCACCTGTCATTGCCTGGAGCTCACTTAATCTCAGAATTTAAAAAGAAAAAAACATTTCAAAATATGCCCTATCTGTATAAATAAACCACAGATTAGATTTTAAACAACTACATTCTCGCATGAAAAACGATTAAATCTTAATTTCCTGACACATACAGATCCATCGAAGCGGGGCAAATGGCATAATGTTTAGCCTGAAGACAGGCGCCTCTCGTCGGATACATGAGTAATTAGCGCCGTAACCGCCTGCAGGTCATAGATGTCTGCTATCTGCAAAACACTTAAAATTACACACAATCTTTACAAACAAACCACAGATATGAGTTTTAAAGAACTATATTCTCGCATGAAAAACTGTTAAAACTTCATTTCATGACCTATAAAAAGCAACATTTATAATAGTATTTGCCTTCTCATCCACCATAACAGCTTGCTGCAGCTTGGTGCGAAATGAATGCTGGGAGAAAAAAATTAGAATTCTCAAAACACTATATAAAACACAATATATTCAGATATAAAATCAACATTTTGAATGGCAAAAAAAAAAAAAAACTTACTATATTGTAATCAATATATTACCTTTGCATTGCTTCGGTTCAGGACTCGCGTGACATTGATTCAGATTCAGTTATTTTATCAGACGTGTTCATAAGCTGATACTCATCAACATGCAATTCGTCTACAACTAGTGTGAAAATTGCATGTAACCGAGCAGTATGACGGAATTATATGTTTGCGTCCTACACTAATATACAAAAAGGAATCGGTTTCAGGCGAATTCGACTCTTTACAGTTTGCTTAAAGGAGCCGATTCACCGAGCTGACTCGACTGCAAACAAGCACCGTCACAAACACAGGCATCGTCTGCGTTTGAACTGTCCTCTCTTAATTCAACGGATTCATCTGCGGTATGTGTTAAAATGTGACTTTTGTCCGTTAAATGATTGTTGTATATATATTTCTGTAGAGTACATGTCATTTACTTTAGTTGTAAGTCCCACGTTAGTAACGTTAGCGTTAGTTAACAAAGGGTCTGAGCGCGCCTATTTTTAAACAAGAAATTAACCGACGCCAGACGGTGATTGTAGTGTTTTCTGAGGTATTAGATAGCATAACGCTAGTTCCTGAAAAAAAAAAGGTAATTTTCTTTAATTAACTTCGCATTAACTGCATTCTCTATTTCAGTACAAGACTGAAGTAAAGGTGAAGTGACTATAAAGTTAAAGGGCACCTATGGTAAAAAATCTACTTTTCAAGCTGTTTGGACAGATCTGTGTGTTGGTATAGTGTATAGACCGTCATACTGGGGTGATTTGAACACACCCAGTCCTTTTTTTTCAATTTAACTACAAAAAAAAAAAGGGTCGGCCCATTGGAGCTGTTTTCAAATCGATCGCACCATTACGTAGGTGTGCGATCCCCCCGCCCACCGAATTGATTGACAGCTGCGCGCATTAACATGTTCCGGTAGCCGCGTGTATATGTCAACAAGACCAGACAGACATACGCAAAGCAACCGGGAATAAAAGGTCTGTTCTGTTCGCTAGGATCAGCAATCATCATCAAATGTGGTTAAGAGTAAGTCACATGTTTAAAGTGTTTTAAAACAGAGTATGTGTGTAATTAATTACAGCGTTTTACTTCAGCTTTACTTCATCAGCACAGCCGCGTGTCAGAACAATTATAAAAGAAGACGCTTCAATCCCGGGTTGTGGAAGTAAAATCAGGTTTATTTTGTACATTAGCATAACAGATATCCACAAAGTACTTGAGGTTAGCCTTAACTAAGCTAAGCGCGCTCTGTCTGCCTGCCTGTGTGTGTGTGTGTGTGTGCGCGCGCAACTTTGTAACGATATTGTGTGTGACTCATCAATGCAACTTCACAATACTGATTAGTAAAGGTTAGTTCTTACTGTAGTATCTCACAAACGCTACGTGAGACCTTCTTCCTTTAAGTTTGTCTGTTGTCTGACGCAGCTGAGGGAGGAGGCATGTAGTGGGCGAGAAATGGGCGGGAAAAACTCGTCTTAAAGGCGCAGTACGACAAAACCACCCCCTGCTGGAAATCAGTATAAAACAGCATCTTGTAAAAGGTATAATGAAAAATCTGATGGGTATTTTGATCTGAAACTTTATATACACATTCTAGAGATGCAAAAGACTTATATTAAACCTGAAAAAAGGGGTAACCTAGGTGCCCTTTAAGGAAAGCTAAGGTATGTTAACGTTACTCATTATGACCATCATTATGGCTAAGGGTAACGTTAGTTTAATTCACTTAAAGTTAGTTAAATAAACAAACTAAACTCGTTATAAAACAAGTCTTAACTGTTTTAATAAATGGAGCTGATAATACAATTCAGTTATATTTTTTAAACTAACACTAACAAAGTACATATTAACTGTCTATTTCTCTCTCGTAATATTTATGCTTTGCTAACATTGACTAATGGAAACGTATTGTATATTGTCCCTAACGTTAACTGTACATTTTATTTTTTGGTGTTCAGGTGTACCTGAGAGTCCTGAGTTCCCCTTCGGCGGGAACTCCAGCACTATAAGTGGATTTGATGTTCTAAATCCACGTATGGGAAGATTCGGTTCAGAAGCCGCTCGTCTGAAAGAGTATTGAACGGGCCAATTAAGAATGAATTGGCAGCGCAAGCCTGCGCAGGTGTGCAGCATATGCAATCAACTGAGTATATAAGTTCACCTGGCGCCAGCAGACGCTATCCTTTTCGCTTCAGAGACTTTTCTGATCGAGCTTCATGAGGGTTCCTCCTGCTGTCTACAGCCATTTCGAGCAAACGAGTGTATCCCGGTCCAGAGCGAGTCCACGCAGCGGCAGACGGTCGAGCTGGGTTTCTCCCTTGCCTGGCGTCCCTTTGGGTCCGGTCCTCCAAGAGCGGTGCGTATTGCTGCAAAGCATCTTAAAAGAGCAACACAGTCGTGCAGCACGTCCTTTTCAGGATGGTGCTCCGACTGTGCGTTTCTGGTTGCGGGGGTTTCCTGGCTCCGGATGATGGGCACGATCACTGCATTACATGTTTGGGGGTCCAGCATGTCAATTTGGTGCTCGGGGGCGGTTCATGTCGTCACTGCCATGCCATGCCATGACCGTTGCACAGTTGAGATCGCGGTTAGCTTTCGTAAGAGAGCGAGCCACCCCAGTCGCCCCCTGCTCTGCAGCGGGCGCTCGGGCGGATCTGAGGGCTTCAGCGAGAGATAATCCGCCGCCCAAGGGCTCGCGGACCTCTCGCTCCTCCAAGCGCTCCATCCAAGCTTCGGGTACTGGGAGTGATCCGTCTAATCAGATGATAGCTCTCACGCTCGCTGACACCGGAGATCAGATGTCTTCCGCGGCATCGGAGGGTGGGCTTTCATTGTCCGACGATGATCCGGACCCGCTCGCCCCCTCTGGGCAAGCGAGCCCCGTCAAAACGGATCCTGAAGCGGACATGTTGGCCGTGCTTTCTCGGGCTGCTTCGACCGTCGGGTTGGAGATGGTTCATCCCCCAGCCCCGCGGCCGGACCGACTAGATTGGTGTTACGTAGAGGATCAAAAGGCGAAGCCTTCGAAGCCTCTCGTCCCCTTCTTCCCAGAAGTGCACAGTAGGCTCACGCAGTCCTGAAGGGCACCTTTCTCTGCCCACGCTGCGTCCGCCTCCGCCCTCACCACCCTGGATGGTGGAGCTGTCAGGGGGTATGAGGCGATCCCGCAGGTGGAGCACGCCATTGCGGTCAATCTTTGTCCGCGTGATGCCCCCGCTTTGCGCGATCCGCCCCGTCTCCTGTCCAAAGCCTGTAGGTTATCTGCCTCCCTCGGAGCTAGAGCTTACAAGGCTGCGGGCCAGGCAGCTTCCGCCTTGCACGCGATGGCCACCTACCAGCGCTACCAAGCGCAGGCGCTGGCCGAGCTGCACGAGGGTGGGTCTAACCCAGGCTTGTTGCACGAGCTGCGCACGGCGACCGACTATGCTCTCCGGACCACTAAGTCCGCCGCATGTGCACTGGGGAAGACGATGTCCACACTTGTAGTCCAGGAACGCCACCTCTGGCTAACCCTGGCAGATATGCGCGATGTTGACAAAGTTCGCTTTCTTGACTTGCCCATATCCCTGGCTGGCCTGTTCGGCGACACCGTCGGTGAATTCACCCAGGAGTTCAAGGCGGTGAAGGAGCAGTCGGATGCGATGGGCAATGTCATCTATCGGCGGGGCCGTAAGCCCGCTCCATCCCCGGCCGAGCCATCCACCTCCGCTGCTCCTCACCGAGGGCGCCCGCCAATGGCCGATGCCCCGCCCCCGCCTCCGGCGAACCGGTAAACGGACCGCGAAGCGTCCCTGAGACAGGCCATCCGGAGAAGAGGAGACTTGCTCTTTCCCCGCTGGAGGGCGGGGCCCATATTCAAACAACGGTACTTTTCAGTGCCACCAAAGTTTCGATCAAAGAGCATTTTTTCCCTTCCCCTGATGTGACAGCTCAAGCCCTGCCAGTCTGGGACGTGCTGCCTCTCAGCTCGCAGGGTTTGCATGCTCCGCCAGCGGCTCTCGGGTGCTGGGGGGACGGTCTCCCTTCTCCCAGCCCCCAAGCCCCCTCTCCGGAGTCAGGGTGCAGAGCCAGAGCGAATCGCTCTCCTCCAGCTCTTCTGCGGGACCCTCGCGCTCCCCGGATCAGCACACCCGCTCCGCGCTGCCCCTCCATGGGTACGTCAACGATTGCTGCGATGACGTCATTAGCGAGAGCTCTGCCTGCCTGGTTAGCACGGGCCAGCCCCTCGCGGTGGCTCATACGTACGATTAGACTCGGCTACGAACTACAGTTCTCCAAACAGCCTCCCAGGTTCACGAGCGTGTATTTCACCAGGGTCAATCCCCTGTCCGCCCCTGTCTTGCGAGAGGAGATTGCTGCCCTCCTGGCGAAGGGTACAATCAAGCCGGTACCTCCAGCCGAGATAGAGAGCGGGTTTTACAGCCCGTACTTCAACGTACCCAAAAAGAGCGGTGGGTCACGGCCAATCCTAGATCTGCGCGTTTTGAATCGCTGCCTTTACAAGCTGTCATTCAGAATGCTTACGCAGAGGCGCATCCTCCGATGCGTTCGTCCTCAGGATTGGTTTGCAGCCATAGACCTGAAGAACGCGTATTTTCATGTCTCCATTCTTCCACGCCACTGTCAGTTTCTGCGGTTTGCGTTCGAAGGTCGAGCATGGCAGTACAAGGTCCTCACCTTCGGGCTCTCTCTGTCTCCACGGGTCTTCACCAAACTCGCGGAGGGTGCCTTAGCGCCTCTGCGGCTTGCGGGCATCCGCGTACTCAATTATCTCGACGACTGGCTGATTTTAGCCCACTCTCGGGAGCAATTGACTGCGCACAGAGACGGGGTGCTCCGGCATCTCCGCCTATTGGGGTTGCAGGTCAACTGGGAAAAGAGCAAACTCGCCCCAGTGCAGAGGATCTCTTTTCTCGGGATGGAGCTGGACTCGGTCACCATGGTAGCGCGCCTCTCCGGAGAGCGCGCTCGCCTGCTGCTGAACTTGTCTGAGGGAGCTCGACAGCAAGTTAGTGGTCCCACTGAAATATTTTCAGAGGCTCCTGGGGCATATGGCTTCCGCTGCGGCTGTCACGCCGCTCGGATTGCTCCATATGAGACCACTTCAGCACTGGCTTCAAGATCGAGTTCCGAGACGCGCATGGCATGTGGGCACACACCGAGTCTCTGTTACTGCGCTGTGTCGCCGCACCCTCAGCCCCTGGAACGACCCCTCGTTCCTGCAGGCGGGTGTGCCTCTGGGACAGGCGTCCAGTCATGTTGTTGTTTCGACAGATGCTTCCAGCACAGGCTGGGGAGCCGTGTGTCGCGGGCATGCAGCTGCGGGCCTGTGGGTAGGTGCCCAGCTGCATTGGCATATCAATCGCCTAGAGCTGTTGGCAGTGTTCCTTGCTCTCCGGCGGCGTATATCAACCGTATGGGGGGTATGCGCTCTCGCCGCATGTCTCAGCTCGCCCGCCGTCTGCTCCTCTGGAGTCACCCGCGCCATTCACATCCCAGGTATGCTCAACCGTGCAGCCGATGTGCTCTCACGGCAGCAGATTCACTCTGGAGAATGGAGACTCCACCCCGAGTCTGTCCAGCTGATATGGGCGCGATTCGGGGAGGCCCAGATCGATCTGTTTGCTTCCCCCGAGAACGCTCATTGCCAGTTGTTTTACTCCCTGACCGAGGGCTCTCTCGGCACGGATGCACTGGCCCACAGCTGGCCTCGGGGCATACACAAGTATGCGTTTCCCCCAGTGAGCCTGATCGCGCAGTTAATGTGCAAGGTCAGAGAGGACGAGGAACAGGTTCTGTTAGTTGCGCCCCTCTGGCCCAACCGGACCTGGATATCAGAGCTCTCCCTCCTCGCGACGGCCCTCCCATGGCAGATCCCTTTGAGAGAGGACCTACTTTCTCTGGGACAAGGCACCGTCTGGCACCCTCATCCCGATCTCTGGAACCTCCACGTGTGGTCCATAGACGCGAGGAAGACTTAGGTAACCTGCCGCCCGCGGTAGTTGATACCATCACTCAGGCTAGAGCCCCCTCTACGAGGCGCGCCTACGCCCTGAAGTGGAGTCTATTCACTGAGTGGTGTGTCTCTCGCAGAGAAGAGCCCTGATCTTGCCAGATCAGTGTTGTGCTCTCTTTCCTTCAAGAGAAGCTGGACAGTAGGCTGTCGCCCTCCACTCTCAAGGTTTACGTGGCCGCCATCTCCGCTCACCATGATGCGGTGGCTGGCGGCACCGTGGGAAAGCATAACCTCATCATCCGGTTCCTCAGAGGCGCTAGGCGAATTAATCCAACTCGCCCCCCACTCACGCCCTCTTGGGATCTCGCCCTCGTTCTCACGAGCCTGCGATTTGATCCCTTCGAGCCACTCGATACAGTATCTTTAAGATTTCTGTCCCTGAAGACAGCTCTGCTGGTCGCGTTGGCCTCCATTAAGAGGGTCGGGGACCTGGAGGCATTTTCGGTCAGTGACTCGTGCCTCGAATTCGGGCCGGGATTTTCTCACGTTATGTGCCCAAAGTTCCTACCACTCCCTTTAGAGATCAGGTAGTAACCCTGCAAGCGCTGCCCCCGGAGGAGGCAGACCCAGCCCTGTCCTTACTTTGTCCAGTTCGCGTTCTGCACATTTATGTGGACCGTACTCAGAACTTTAGATCTTCTGAGCAGCTCTTTGTCTGTTATGGCGGACGGCAGCAGGGAAGTGCCGTGTCTAAACAACGTCTATCCCACTGGATTGTGGAGGCCATTTCATGTGCTTATTTGAGCAGAGGTCAGCCGCGCCCCCCAGGAGTGATGCGCACTCCACTCGGAGCGTTGCATCCTCTTGGGCGTGTGCGCGCGGCGCTTCTTTAACAGATATTTGTAGAGCTGCGGGCTGGGCGACACCCAACACATTTGGAAGATTTTATAATCTGCGAGTGGAGCCGGTTTCCTCAAGGGTGTTAGGTACCTTTGGTGATTGAGGAAACAACTCGGTAGGTGTTGTACACGCTTGCGGTGCCTTTTTTCCCTAACACGGAGAGATGTGCACCCTCCTGTCTGTCAGTAAAGTTCCCCATTCGGTGAGCCCTGCAGATTCCTCCGAGGCCCCCAGCACTGACTCAGCGGAGGAGTCACTTGCTGGCCCAGCGTTTTGGGTATAGGTGCCTGCTATGGCCGATCCCCGCTGGTGATCCCCATATGCTTTTCCGCCACGGTTAAGTTCCCCCCCCTGGGTGGACCCGTGCTTTCCCTATCTGCTAACCACCTTCTTATGCGCACTCCCCCTTTTCAGGGTTAGTCCATATGTAATTCCATTTGTTTTCCCCTATTGGGTGCGGATGGTCTCTGCAGCGTCCTCCCTACTGGGATGGCACGCTTCCCAACGTACTGTCGTATATTCCTAGAATTATCTAGACGCTAGCGACTCCCAAAAAAATATACCTATTCCGTAAAACTTCTTTTGAAGTGGGATAAGTTAGGGCCAAGGGCACGTTGGAGGACCGCGCCTCTCATGATCTGGGTGCGTCACGCTTGCCTGACCGCTCTCTCATGTTGGATGTTGGTAAGGTGCAGTCATTATGGCGCTTTCAATGGGCTCCCATACGTGGATTTAGAACATCAAATCCACTTATAGTGCTGGAGTTCCCCCCGAAGGGGAACGTTCGAGGTTACTAAAGTAACCCTTCGTTCCCCGAGGAGGGGAACGGAAGCACTATACTCCGTCGCCATAATGACTGTCCCTTAGCTGTTAAAAGTCTCTTCAGCTTAAAAAGGATAGCGTCTGCTGGCGCCAGGTGTGCTTATATACTCAGTTGATTGCATATGCTGCACACCTGCGCAGGCTTGCGCTGCCAATTCATTCTTAATTGGCCCGTTCAATACTCTTTCAGAGGAGCGGCTTCTGAACCGAATCCTCCCATACGTGGATTTAGAACATCAAATCCACTTATAGTGCTTCCGTTCCCCTCCTCGGGGAACGAAGGGTTACTTTAGTAACCTTGAACCTTACTGTATAGCTGAAGTGTGAGGTGAGTGTACATACTGAGTAAATATAACCTAAAGTCATTACCACAATCTAAACCTTTATATATTCATAAATTATTATTTTTTGCAGCCACAGCCACTGATGCTGCCAAGCACACCTCACTTGATTATTCAAGGTAATGTTGATGCCTTCCTTATTTTGATTTAGATTTTTAAATGTCAATTTGTTCACAGATTTGTTGTGAGCAGTTTCTTGTACAAAGTCTTTTTCTTCTTCCAGAAGTTTCACCAGTACCTCCAGTAGTAGTAAATATTAGACAAAGATTTTTTTAAACTATAGTTTTTTTATTTTTATTAGCATTTTTACTGGGCATGTGTGTTTGTTTGCTTGGTTTTCATTAGGTGGTGCATGGAATGTCAACTTTATTTTTACAAAAAAATTTATTATTCACAAACACCTCTAATTTAAATCAAGTGGTCATGGGACCTCACCTGGATTTCACAACTGACTTTGGATCTGGTCTGAAACTGAAGTATGCTGGAATTTAAGGTAATGTCTACATTTAATATTGTACCTGAGGGCTTGTTTTGGGGGGTTAAACAAGGAATGTATAGGAGCACAAGTCATGACTCCCCTTCTTCCCTTGTAATAAAGGGGTGTGTTGCAGACTCAATTTGTGTGTCTGTGCTGGAGACCAGAGAGAAAGCTGTCTTTATAAGGATGGGGCTCTTATACCATATGTGAAGTTACCTATTCAGGTGAGTGGATTACATACAAGTCATTGCAAATGCATAAATAGTGGGGAATTTTTACTGGGCAGCACAAATTAAGTGAAACTCAAAACATGTGGAAAATCAATTTGCAAAAAAACTTGATTGAAGTGAATACAACTCAAGTGCTGTATCACTTGAATCAATTATTTTTGCAAATTTTTTTTCCAAATATTCAAATCATGAAAAATTTCTTTTTTTTTTTGCTTGATGCAAGAAACATCCTGCTATAGTATTCAAGAGTAAGTGCTGTGATGCACATGTTCACTTTGCAATAAGTGTGAACCCAGCATTAGACTTCTTGATTGTGTGTTTGTGATGGAAATGTTTTTAGATGTTTTTGTTTAAATGATTGCAGTTTGACTAAGCTACAGTATTGTCAGCATGTTCAAACTGAGCTAACAGTAATTTTGCTCTGTAGTGTCCTAGTAGTGTTGTATGAAGCTAACTGTTTATCTGCCCTTTTGCTTATAGGTGCTTTTTGGGCACCAGTTTGGAGACGGAAGACAGACGAAGTTAAAGAAGCATAGAAGACACATCAACCAGCAAGTGTGCACAATTATCAGGAAAATGATTGACCTTAAATAGACAGCTGCCTATTTTTGCAAGCAGTTCTCTCTCTCTCTTTCTCTCTCTCTCTCTCTCACCACACTGTTAAATTACACTAGTCCGGGATATAACTGTAACTTTACAGTTATATCAGGTATTTAAACTGCAACCTACTGCTAAATCACAGTAATCATATTGCAAATTCACAGTAAAATATCGTTAATTCTACAAGATAATACTTCGAAATCACAGTAATGGACTTTATTATCTATTGTAAAGTTACAATATATGGTTGTAATTTCACAATAATTTCATGTGACAAAACCACAGTAAATTACTGTGACCTACCTCACAATAATTTACTGTGAATTTACATACAGTAATTTACTGTGAAAGTAATGCAATTATTAGCCAGTAATTTACCGTGAATTTAAGGTAAAATTTTTTACAGTGATGAATATAGTCAAGCTATTCACAGATATTGCCAGATAATCACTTTACCTCTACTGTACTTTTAACAGACTTAGATAATTTTTGATTCTGGCTCTTATCCTTTCTTGCATTGTCTTGAGCCTTCTCGTTGCCAAATATATACTATATTGTTAGTAGCCTGGATAGGTTACAGTCATTCTTCTACATCATATTGCTTTCTACTGCATGTAAAATGCTCTGCAGCACATTTTGTCATTTTAGAATGTTAAGTTAAATCTTAAGCTAATTCTATAGTTATTTTTGGTAACTAAAAAGTAATATAAAAGTAATGTAACATTAAAATTTTGAGACAGTAATATTTTAATGTAAGGGATTACTTTTAAATAACAGTAATAAATAATCTGTAATGTATTTCAGTTTGGAAGTAACACTGGATGAGAGTGGGATATTCAAACATTTGGTTGCCTTGCTTCTCCAGACAGCCCATTACTCTGAAATGTGTAATGTCTGTTGTCCCTGCTGCAACCAAATAGAACAGAAGTTGCATAAACCATGAACAATGGTTTTAAATGGATCAATTATGTGTTAAGTTCCATGAAAGAAAGGAGTGATTTATTTATTTATTTAATACTTATCAGCCCAAACACCTCTCTATAGAAGAAGCCCCATGCTGAGAAAACAACTGATTCAATGTTATTGTTTCTGTTCATCTGAACAAAATATTTTTTCAAAATGTTTCATTTTTTTGACAATTTAATTTCAAATTATATACAGTGAAAAACATTCAATATGATCAATAAATAAAATAAAGGTTTCTAATCTGAATACATTTTTTTTATGTGTATTAATGTTATTTGTTATCACTTTAAAAGGCAATGAAAATAAACTATTATTTGCCATAAAAGATCCTTTCTTTAAATGTCTGCATCTGGTTGGCACTCGAGCCTCGATCAGTTTGCTAGGCTGTAAATGTCAACTATACTCTTGTCTTTACTGTTTCTGTAAAATTCTCACATTGAATAATACAACCCACCTCTTCTGCACGACTTTGTCTTTTAGAAACGTGTGGAAACTGAGGTAAGAGTTCAATTTCTGATGTGCTTTTCTGAACACAGCAGTGGTAGCTATAAGTAATGTTCTCACGTCTTTGAAATGACTCTTTTAAACGTTTATGTCAGATTTATGTAGCTGGCATAAACATATAAATGGGCTATAATTAGGGTTGGGTATCGTTTGAGTTTATTTCGATACCGGTGCTAAATTGATACTTTTAAAACGGGGCCTGAACCGATACTTTTGAGCCACAAAATGATGGTGGATGACTCTAAAAAAACCTTTTATTTGACAAAATCTTTAAAATATATATTTTATCAGAACAATATAATTAAAGTTTAAAATAAACATCAGTTAATATTTTGAATATTTAAATTGCATTATCATATTTTCTTTAGTCATTTGTTGGTTAGCATGAATTTAAGATTTGCATTATGAAATTATATTAGCTTGCTACTAACCTGTGGAAAGGCTGTCATCCAAATACTGAACTCCTTTTCAGTTCAGGGGCCACTTGTACTTTTGGGGGCAAATTATACCATAGATCACAAAATACTTAAAAAAATATTCGAAGTCATTTTTTCCCATGCATCACTCTGCAGTCTTCATAAACTGGATAATTAAATAACTTGAACTCAAAATGATCTTCCATGTTAATTTATTTGACAAGTCACTTTGTACTGGTGTATGATAACACATTTCTAACATTTTAGTACATCAAGGCACATTGTTGCACCTGTGAACTTTAATAGATAGGCCTACAGCTGAAGTCAATTTGTTATGCCCTCCCGTTCATTTAAAATAATGTTTCTGGAAAAAAAAAAAAACTATTCTGGGGCCTGTTTCAGAAAGGAGGTTAAGTGAAAACTCAGAGTATTTTAACCCTGAAATGAGAGAAACTCTGGGTTTTCCATTTCAAAATGGCAGGTTTGTTAAACTCGAGAAAGCGGGGTAAGGCAAGCCTGTTTCTGAAAGAAAGGTAACTTTAACTCAGAGTCAGTTACCGTGGTAACTTACCCTGTGAATCTAACCTGGTCTGGAGCAGGTTTTATTCTCTAAACTTTGAGTTTCTGTCAGTCTCCTCCTCTTTTTTTAAAGACAAATCGGTATTTCTCGCCCTAGCATTACATCTCCACACACCTATTTTAGAGCTCATTTTGCAGATGTGCATAAAAAAGATTGATGGAAACGTCATGATTCACATAACTTTTGAAAATACACATAATAAAACATGTGCATAACTGAGTAGATTAAACTTTTATTTGATAAGAAAAGATGCACATGAACTACGAAGGACACACTTAACAAATTACAGTATGTGCATTAATAAAAGGTTTGTTAGAGATGATAATGAAAATGTGTGTGAATGGACAAACCAGCAGGCTGAGCACACTGTAGAACATCTTAAATGTTGTTTTGGTCATTCTAAAATGCCCTAACTGTTTCAGTATTAGTGTATATTATTAATTCCCTCCGAGCGTCTGGAGCGTGTCAAGATCTCCACGTCTCATGGCTTCAAACACCTCCACGTGTTCATTGTGTGTCAGCATTGTCGTTTAAGGTGCAAGTAGGCTACATTTATTAAATATAAAATAATTGGCGCAGCTTCTTCTACCGCAGTAAATTCTGTTTTTACTGTTGATATTTGGCAGTATTTTAAGTTAATCAGGAAGTGACCATTTTGTTTTCTTTGACTTGTTGGATGAAAATGCTGCTTTATTCGCATCTTTTAGGCGTTATTCCAGTTTTGCACAAATTTATGTAATATATTTGGATGGAAACATAGATATTGACTACATTTTTGTCACACACAGAACAAAGTCACGTACGAGAATGGCTTGCCCTTTTTTCATAAATAATTAGCTTAACCTTTGACATGCACTGTTACTAGATTAATGGGATTATTATTCTTTCTAAAAAGCATATTTAGCACTGCTTATCTTCTAAATCTTACATCGACCTCTATCACTTGATCAATAAAAAGGCAGGCACACAAGTGCACTGTTAAATCTATTAAAACTGATAAACGTGTATAAAAGTTTAGAAATATTTTATAAACGTCACACATTACATTAATTATTTTATTATACTTAAATATTTAAATACTTTAAATTAAAAATTACGCATTAACTTGAGCAGCTGTTTTCTCATGCTGTCTGTTTCACTGATGGTTGCTTCTTTTTAAATATATACACTCATATTTGATATACCTTTGAATGAGCAGATCAAATTCAGCCGGAGAAAGAAATGCTGATCTCTTTTTTTTAAGATTTTGCCATAGTAATATCGTAATATCTGCGCTCCATTGATGATGTCTTTTTATAGTCACAGTGTGCGCGCTTAACTGTGAGTTGGTCTACTCGAAGTTGATTGATCTAACTCAGATCAGCTATTCTGAAACCGAAAACTCAAGAGTTTTTAATCTCTCGGTAAATCAACTCAGAGTTCAAGTTTAAACTCCGAGTTGTTTAAACCTCCTTACTGAAACAGGCCCCTGGAGTCATAATAAGTCATATTTCTTATTGTTTATTTTTTTAATAAAAGCAGTTTAAAAAATAAATAAATAAAGGTCAGTATTATTATTCTCCTTAAGAAATATTGACTGCACATTTTTCATATACCTAACAAATCAGTTAAAAAATTATTTGACTAATTATATGAACTTTCGTAGTTAACTGATTAAGTCTTTAAATTATACTTTAATCTGACACAAAAACGAAAATACTTAAAAGGACTTTGAATAGAACTGTCCTGCAAAATAACTAGTAAAATGTTCTGCACTGACTGTCACCATGGGGAAGATAAAAAAGGAGACATTAGAAATTAGTTAGCTAAACTATTATGTTTAAAAATGTGTTGTAAAAAATCATGTGTTGAAGACAGAAATCTAAAATAAATGAAGGCAAAACTAAACGAGTTGAATATGACCTGCATGAGTGTGACTAAAACCTACATTTGGTGTTACATCTGTTCTTTGGTACTTGCCGACTGTTTGTAAATTCAATACTGCATTTCCTAACGTAAAACTATGTGCATTACATTTCTGATTAATAATGGTATCTGCATAGGCGAGGACTTCCTATTTTAAGTGTTAAATTCGCTAATACCTGTGTCAATTAGGGCGTCAACCTCTGACGAATGCGGGAAACTAGGCTAATACGCGCAGCACCGTCTCTGACAGAGAGAGCTAGTGGCCGAGGGAGAGAGAGACACCTTGAGCGTGCAGAGAGGCCTCAGTCATGTCTCTGCAGTCTGCCACCGATGGGTGATCTCGCATCTCCGTGGCGTTTTGACACAGAAATGCACATCCAAATTTAGGGAGGCCAAGCTTGTTAACACGGGAACTGGTGGAAGAGTGCTCTTTTAATGAAATTTGATACTGCACGACACGTTAAATGGAAAGAAAAAAACCTCCGCATTGGTCTTTTAAGGTGATCAAAAATCACATTTACATGATAGTCTAGACTCTAAACCGGAGTATTGTCTAAATCATATAAAAATTTAAGCATTAGTGTCCATGTACGTATATTGAAAGTGCCAGATTATGTCAGAGACAGTGCATTACTTTAAACCCGCAAATGTGTCATTAAGCTTGATGTGTTTCCCCCTTACATGCAAGTTTTGTTAAGCATCTGTTTCACTTCGCTGTGTCAGAATCCCTACTTATAAAATACACTTTAGAAAGCTTAGTTTAAGCAAATTTGATGAACGCAATCATGTGTGCTGATCTGAAGTTCACCGAATGCGCTTTACTGCGTGCGTCCGTCCGTTCCTAAAGCAACAAGAACAAAACGCCTGACATCGCCTGTCCGTCTTCCTCAAAGTTGTTTCGAAATAAATATTTAGAGATGGTGTGACAACGCGTACTTATTTGTGCCTTTGATGCACCACTTAATGCTTCTTATGTCCTTGTCGCAGCGCCAGTGGCACCGAAATGAGGCACCGAAATTCATATGCTGATTTGATCTGGTACACACCGGTTACAAAGGTACCAGTGCTATGGTGGCACAGTGGTTTCGATACCCAACCCTAGCTATAATGGCATAAAACATTAAAAAAACTTAATGTTAGTTGTTTTGATCAGTAGCGCTCCTGTTGTACCACTGTTCTGTACAATCCGCGGAAGTTGGTCCGCAGTCTTACATTTTACCGGAAATGCATCATGCATCGCCGTGCATATAGCCCATAATTAATTGCCCTACTTTTAGGGCCAATACAGCATCAGTTAATCTTGGGAATGAAGTCACTGTGTAATAATGGTGGAGAAAAACGTTTCCTGACTTGCCGAAGTGACTGTGTAGGCCATGGAAGATGTTCAACTCACTTTCATGGTCATCAAATTACTCTGTCACCAATCTTGCTGTGTGAATTGGTGCATTACCATCTTGATACATGACATCGTCTTCATGCAACAGTCTGGGTGATATGGTTCTTGTGGGCTTTTCCATAACGTATGTGGGAAAGACAGTGAAGGTGAATTCTGTTTGTGTTCTATGCAATAAACAGACAGGAACTTATCTAAACTGTGTCTTTATTGATGGCGGTGTCCACATTAACTGCCCATGAACCAGTACAACAGTGTCCTTACCGGATACAGGTCACGTATGATATTACACCATGTAACATCTCCCTTTCTTTAGAGAATCACTCAACTTCACTAAGAACCACTAAAACCCAAACATGACACAAACAGATGGTTACCAAATATTTTTTTTTATTATTTGAACTGTCCTACAGATGCTGGCCTCAGTCACTAGAACTCATAAGTTAATTTTCTGTGGTAGCCATAATTGACGACCGCTGCGAGTGATTGACACTCCCAGTGGTGAGTTTTTTTGGCCACTGTTAGTCTTTGGTCCCAAACTTGTTCTGGCTCACAGTCTGTAATATCCGATGTGTTCTCCCTAAACTCTGAAATAGCCTTCCTTGCACAGTTCGAGAAGCAGACACACTCTGTTAGATTAAAACTAGTTTAAAGAAACATCTCTTTGTATTTGCATACTCTAAAGGATTGTTGGTCTGCATTATTTGGTGCAACCTGAGCCGTGAACACTTCCCAAAAGACATTATAAATTGAACGGCATCTGCGCTTGGTTTTTATTATTCCCGAGGTTTCTATAATCCTGGACCAGGTCGAATGCTGAGCAGCTGCTGTGGTGGTCATAGAGGAATGGACCCTGAATCACTCGAGTTCTAAAATCTGAACTTCAGCAGAAATTCGCACCGCGTTAACTAATGAGGAGCCTGCTCATGTGGGGGCATGACTGTGACGTATCGCCTGTTTTTTAGTCTTCATAAAGCACATAAACACTGTTATTTTCTTCATTAAATCCATGTTAGCCATTTTGCTATAAAGCTAGAGTCACCGGGCAGACAGAAGCCCTGCCCATCATGCGAATCCGCGTCTGTTCTGAAGTGAATTTGACGCACGAATGAAGCGGATTTGACGCGCAAATAAAGCGAGTAAAACCAGCGACCTTCTTGCTGTGAGGCGAAAGCACTACCTGCTGCGCCAATGCTTTGCCGCTACTAATATGGTTAAAAAAAAAAAAAACACTGTGTAAAGCAAATGTTGCTGTACACAATGTTTCTTTTTACTATATTTGTATTATACAATTGAATCATTACTGGGCACTATTGTTAGTTGCTGGAGGACAAAGGATACCCTTTTCTGCCTTATATGATGACAACCTGCTGCCTGACCTAGAGGCAACCTCAGAGGCAACCTCAGTAAACCAAGCAGACCAAAGAGATGGAACAGTGTTAAGAAATATAATTTGTCAAAAAATGTTTAATTAAATAGTTTGGTCTGAAGCCCTGTTCATTTCTTTATTTCCTGAAATAAAATGAATGATTTTTTACACCGCTTTATACACACCTTTCAACGTGTAACATTTTTTTATATACATTTCTCACCATGATGCTCATGTGACTGTATTTTTCTTTTAAGACGGACCTTATACAGCTACTTTAGAATATATATATATATATATATATATATATATATATATATATATATATATATATATATATATATATATATATTTGGGATGCACCAATATGGATTTTTTGGCCGATATCGATAAATCTTCAGACTTGGAGGCCGATAAATAGGCTTATAATATTTCAAAATGTTTTATTTTTATACAGCAAACTTCATAAAAAATTTTATTGTTCTTATGAACTGAATAGTCTATACTCAAAGTAAAAAAGCTAAATTTTAAAACTGCAAAGTGATTATATAGACCTATATTCATGATTTCACATAGATCAGCATGCAAAAATAAATTATTTCATTTTCTTCATAGCAAATTAACATCCAACTTGACTGTTGCATAAGATTAATAGGTTAAATAACAAAATGGGATTTAATCAACAAGCAGGTAAATATATTTTAAATAAGATGAAAATGTAAGAGCTAAAGACTGAAACCAGCTCAAATGTTCTAAATAAAACAGGTTACAGTAATGTACATATGTACAAATATGTCATGTCCGAAAAACATTTCAGAGCCACTGTAAAAATGAAAAGCTAGTGAAGTGGATTTTATACTCTTTTAAAGTGGGAAGTTAATCTATATATTCAAATTGTATGTGTATAATCTGCTTGTAGACTTGCATACCATTAAAACAATTAAGGTGTTATGTAGAGTTAGAAAGGGGAAATGGCATGAGGCAACAACTAAGGGTCACAAAAAAGGGATGAAAAGAGAGTGGTAAAAAGCCTGAGGTGTCTCAGGAAACAGATGTCAGAGGTGGAATTTGGGGTCAGGCGTTAAAATAGGAGGGATCTTGTGTGACATGAAGAACAAAGGAAAAAACTGTTGTAAAAGGGTATTTTAGCAGGCCAGAACATCAGTGAGACAAAATTTTTCAGACAGAGATGCTACTGGGGGTCTCCTGGAAGTTCTCCTTTGTTGTCGACAATAAAGTATACTTTTCTGATATTTGTAACCTCCAGACTGAGTTACATTTACATTTTACATTTAGTCATTTAGCAGACACTTTTATCCAAAGCGACTTACAAATGAGGACAAGGAAGTAATTTACACAACTATAAGAGCAACAATGAATAAGTGCTATAGGCAAGTTTCAGGTCTGTAAAGTCTAAGAAGGAAAGTATTAGTAGTATTAGTAATTTTTTTTTTTTTTTTTTTTGGGTACAGTTAGTGTGATATTCAGAGAGGCAATTGCAGATTAGGAAGTGAAGTGGAGACTAAATAGTTGAGTTTTTAGTCGTTTCTTGAAAATAGCTTAATAGTTTGATTCATTAAGAGAAGAACTGAAAACCACTGCAATTGGCGTCCCTGTGTGTGGGCTGGAAAGGAGCAGGACTGGTGTTGCTGTGCATGCTGGACTGGAGAGAAAACACAAATATGTGGCCACAATAAAAAACGGTAAGCGATTTTATGCTTATTAGTTTGTGTTTTTTCTGCCAGGACCTGCTTGTAACGGTAAATACACTTGAACTGTTTCTCCAGCTTTAAAGAATTAAAAGTAAATGTAAAAAAAAAAATTATTAAAGAAAAAAAAGGGGTTTTGAATAACAGAAGAAAAAGAGTAATTTGCATGCAAATGATCTGTGTTTTCCTAAGAGGGCCTTGATGGATAGGATAAACATTAACTAGTAACTGTTACCCAGATTTGGGAAATTATTAATGATGTAAGATATGCATAGAGCATTTATAAGTTTTAAGAGAGAGTCCTTAATGTGTGGTGACAGTTAAGAGATTAAGGCAGATTAAGGTATCTGCAAATGATCTGTGTTTTCCTAAGTGGGCCTTGATGGATATAGGATAAACATTAACTAGTAACTGTTACCCAGATTTGGGAAATTAATAATGATGTAAGATATGCATAGAGCATTTATAAGTTTTAAGAGAGAGTCCTTAATGTGTGGTAACAGTTAAGAAATTAAAGCAGATTAAAGTAGAGAGAGAAGCGCGCAAAGTCCTACGATACCGCTCTGTTAAAGGTGAAGCAGAGGGCTGCATGGGTAGGCTAAAAGCCTGTGGTTATCGCTCTAAGGTTAGAGGCTGCTCGGACAGGTCACTCAAGAGGAGTGTAGTGTAGAGTATTTGTTTAATTGTAGTGTTTGTGTATTTGTTGCTTCAGGTTGAGGCAAAATAGTCCACATTGGTGTGCAGAGAAGACTGCCTTTCTCCTCCTTGACTGGAATGAGGATGGGGGATGCAGCTCAGGTTACACTAAGTGGAGGAGAGGAGTGAAGGTGAAGAGGAAAAGTAATAAGATTAGAAGTGTGAATGTGTTTAAAAGTTTGTTTAAAAAAAAGATTAGGGTAAAAGATTGATTATAGTAGATTATATAAAAGGAGAACTGCATATTTGTGGTGTGAATTAAAGAGCAAGAAGAAAATGCAGTTTAAGAGAAGAGATTATAATATAAAGAGAGGAGTCTCCTAAATTAAAACTAATGGAACATCTTGCATTTGAAAGACACAGAGTGAAAAGGTAGAAAAATATACTAGTTAAACATTTTTCTGAAATTATCTTTGTGTTTTAAGTTATATGTTAAAAAAAGAACAATAGGCAGAATGGACTTAAATTCTTGACATAGCAACTGGTAAAAGTCAGTTTGCCCCAGGATGGGGGTAAGAGAGAGATTTATGGTGTCCATGTGTGAACAATAAATAGATTATGTCTATTTACAGCACTAGGGAAACAGAGAAGAGGAGAGTAAAAGAGAGGAGATCAAACTATAGATAAAATAATGACATACAGTAGACTTAAACATAATTGTGGATAGAATATAAGTCATTACTGAATAGATATAATATAAAGTAGTATAGTAAGATAAATGAAACTAGGAAATACTAATAATAGAGTTATATTATATAGAAAAGAGTTTGAAACTATTAATGAAAAAGAATAAATGAAGCCATAGTGATCAATATATATGGAGATAAAGGAAGTATGGAGTAAAAGAATGTATTAATAAACAAATAGGTTTACTAAATAAGTATGAATCAATAACATATAAGTTAGTTCTTTGATTGAGAATAAAATAGAAAAAGAAAACTTGAAAAATGAATATTGATTAATTGAAGATTTAATTATAAAATGTGTAACAAAATAAAAACAAAAAAAAAAGCTTTAAAATGTATAAGAAAACCTAAGAGCTAAAAACTCAAATTACGGAAAGGAAAAAATAATAAAATAGAAATAGAAAAAATAAGTCCACTGTTTCATAGATAAAATTAGATGTTTAAAATATGCTTACAATATAGGCACATTGAACGGATAAGATAAAAAGTAAAAAGCAGTAACAATTTGAAGAAATAATTGACTTTAGAGAATTTGTTTGTATTTAAGGGCAATACAAATGTTTGTTTCATCTTTCTCAAAGTCAGCTACATAATGTGATCTAAGCCATCATCTATTTGTAGTAAAGTACAGTGATTTTGATGAAAATGTTAAAAAAACATGATAGAGTGAGTTTAAAAAAAAAAAATATATATATATATATATATATATATATATATATATATATATATATATATATATATATATATATATATATATATATTTAAGAGTGTAGGCAGTAAGAAGGTAACTGATAATTAAACATTGCATTTCAAAAATGAAAAATGCTTTTAGTAAATAAATATGTGAATTTAATTAATAATATTAAATTTGAGCTATAGCAGTAATGATTTTGAACAGCTATACTAGATTTTGGGCCACCATGTAGTATTGTTGAATTAAATCAGTAATGGAAAAACATATATGGAAATAAAAAATGCAATACTAAAATTTGTGGCAGAGAAAATAAAAGATAAGATAATGACAAATGGCAAACAGAAGAAACATTTAATGCAAGCAGTCAGAAAATAAAAACTGAGTATGGAAAATGTTAAGGAAATTAAAATACTATGTAAAAATGACCGGTTAGTAAAGAAACACTAGCATAGATGAGGAGAAATGTAAAGTAAAGCATAATCCGAAGCTAAAGAAATTAATTAGAATAACACTAAAGAAATAGAGAATTAAACATATTTACATATGATAAAATGATTGTGAATTAGAGAAAAATAAACTGTTAAATCCGTAAGGCGAAGAAAATAGATGGAAAGAGTCTTCATTTAATGGAGAAAAATGGGAAAGAGGAAAAGACTTTTATAGACCTTTTTCTTGGAACGCAAAATTACCCATTATGCTTTGCGTGTATGCGCAAGGAGAATGCGAAGAACTTCCGGTCGGCAGCTGATGCGTGTAAACAGTCACATTTGGACAGCTTTGAAACGATAGTTTTAATCTATTTTACCTGCTTTTATCCTCTTTGAACTATTACTGTTGTCCATCAGCACCATCTCCTGGACTGATCATTTAAAGAAATGCGATCTAATAGGATGGAAAACAGCTGCTGTGAGGCATTTTCCCCTCGTTGTCAGACGGCATCTTCTGCCGTTTAAATGAAGCCTTGTCATCGCTAAAGTCAACATTTTCTCTTTATTTCAAATATATAACCAGCCCAAACAAATGTAATTAACCAAAATGTTTGACACACACACGAAAATATAGGCTAGTGTCATTTCAAAATGACAGAAAAACACAAACCATGGTAAAAACAACACACGAAATAAAACTCAAACGGCTAACGATTAGAATGAACAGCCAAGTCAGCCAGCAGAGTATCAATAACAGACTTTTATTGGTCATTTTTGTAAATTGCACGACTTTCATACCTGTTAAGTTTCATGCCAGTAATCTGATTCTCTCTCTCTCTCTCTCTCTCTCTCTCTCTCTCTCTCTCTCTCTCTCTCTCTTCGCTGAGCTAACAGCTGAACGGCCGGGAACGCACACACACTATTTCTGACGGCAAACACGTGAACTACAGAAGAAGAACGTTTTTCTCGTATTTCTGACGCGCTTGAACCACATGTGACCGATTATAACGGCTTTAACAGATACATTTCTAAGATGTGTGTCACAAAAACGCTCTGTTATCCATTAAAAACAATATTGAAACCCATTTTCGGAGCGCAAATTACCAGTTGTACACGCTGTAAACGGAAGTTTTTCGCATTCTACCGGAAGACGCTGGTCGCTATGGCCCCCTCCATGCAGCAGCCATGAAAAAGGTCTATAGGTCATGAGCTAAATTCCATATATTAATAAGGAGGACATAGGGATGGACTTTGGGGGACTGTAGTCTTTTACCTACCAGACATCTCTGAGTGCACTGGCAAATGGAAAAGGTGTTTGAAAACACAATGGACAAACTGTTGGCTGTGGACATTTGTGAAAGCAGTAAAGCAGGCACTGCATGCCCAGGAATTACTGAGGACTGGAAAGGCTACTTATGTTCAGAGACACTAAAAAGAGGCAAACAAGCTAATGATGAACTGATCAAAGAGAAAAAGCGCTCCACCAGAACTTTACATCAGCTCAATGAAAGAAAAGAAGCCAGCACTGAGAGAGAAGGGGGAAACACTGTGCCATGATATGGACACCACAGAAGAGACGGCATTAATCTATGAACCAGCTGTCTTCTCAGGGTGTGAGGAGGGAGAGTATGGCAGTCCATCTTAAAGCAGTCTACCTATAGTCCAAACTGAGTACAATGTGACCACTCAGATGGCAAAATAAGAGCAAAAGTGTAGCTACCCATTCTTGTATCAAATCAGACTCCTATCAATTTGATAAAAAGAAAAGAATCATGTAAACTGTAAGAAAAGTCTTAGATGATCATGTACTATGAAACTTTAAATGTGTAATGTTGAAATGATAAATTATGAAGAATGTTAAATTATTTTGGTTCATTTTCATAGGTTAACTCATAGAGATTATTGAACAAAGGAGGATAAATTATAATGCATGGTGGTGATAAAAAAGATAATAAAAGACAGTTTTTGACATTTGAAAAAAAAATAATTTGGGTTAGAAATTTATGGAATTAAGTATTTAAATTAAAATTAGGGAAATCTTATTTTGAGTAATCTAAACCAAGAAAAATTATGTCAGAGATTAAAACAGAAAAGTGATTTAAAAAAGAGATAGAAACACTAAAAAGTAAAATGAACTCACAATACTGAATAGGTCAAAAAGTAACAATTCTAAATGTACTAAAAGAATATTTGAAAGAGAAAAGTGTTTAAAAACAGGAAACATGTTGTTTTACATATGTAAAGAAATAATTAAAAGCAAAAATGATTAGGGACTAACAATGAAAAATCAGATCAGGTAGAGAGGAACCTATAAAGAAATCCAGTGATTTTTCAGTCAACTTGTAAAAAATTACAACAAAAATTTATGTATAACTAGTTTGATGTGAGAACAGGAAGGAATTAGGAGCTGAAAATGCTGAATAGTGAAAAATGCTAATTAATATAAAATGCAAATTAAGAAATAGCTCAGAAATAAGAAATCACTTAGGTAAGTATCAAACTTTAATAAACATGACATAGAGGTAGACAAATTAACCAGCATAGGGAGGATTAATTAAAATTAATCCAGATGCAGGTCTGCTATATGATGGAATAGGCATTATTGAAACTTTTGATTTCAATTTAGTTGTGATTGTGTAGGTGACGAATAAAATGGATTCTATTTGAATTTGATTTGAATCTAATTTTTGATTATGGCATTAGTTAAAACAGACAAAAGTAGATGTTGTAAAGTTTATGATTTAAAAACAGTCAGTGATAGAGAATTTCTTAGCAAAAGTTCCTAACACGCACTGCACTTAAATTTGTTAGTTTGGATGCCAAATATGTTAAAGTAATTGATTTCTGTTTAGGTAATTATCAGAGGAGGGTAGACAATTGGTTATACCTAAAGTAAATAGGCTGATATACATACAATAGAATGCATAGAAGGATTTACAATGTTTCGTGATGGATATTGTAATGTGTGGGATTTAGTTATCGGCAGGTACATCTAGCTCAAGCTAAGTAAAAGACATAAATAAAACTTTTTAGGGATGACGGGTTTAGTGTTAACAAGATTTTGTATCTATTCCAGATGCAATAATAACTGTTAAGCTGATAAATAAGAAATTTATTTTTCATTAAAGAAAATAAGGTAGCAGGTCTAACACTAGTATAGAGTCACAACCTTAATTAGATTATAGTACAAATTAAACAACGTACTAGTCTTTATGAACAATATATGTTGCATTAGAGGTGAACGAAAAAGACAAATAAGACTTATGTAATACATGCAAAGAACAGAATGTTGAGGCAACAGCATTTCAATAGATTGGCATTTGAGATGTACATGGTTTGAATCAAGAGTGAAGTGATAAGGAAAATTGAGCAGCAAGGATAATAATCTCCTTTTTGAATGCAGTGATTAGTGAATTGTTGTACACATGAGACATCTGTGCAAAGTAGAATGCGAGTAAAAGATCAACAATAGGCCTAAGGGGATATTCAAGAACTTAGGATTTGGTGCAGATCTGCAGAGTGGATGCGCGCGTTCTGAAGAGCGGTGTTATCGCGCGCGTTCTGAAGAGCGGTGTTATCGCGCGCGTACTGAAGAGCGGTGTTATCGCGCGCGTACTGAAGAGCGGTGTTATCGCGCGCGTACTGAAGAGCGGTGTTATCGCGCGCTTACTGATCAGCTGTGTTGTCGCGTGCGTACTCAAGAGCGGTGTTGTCGCGCGCGTACTGAAGGCCGGGACCGAAGGTGTGCCGCGTCGCGGGGGCACTTTTGATCATTTTGGAAAGGCACTTTCTATCCAAGACTAAAAAGGGCATGTGCACTGCACAGGTTGAGCCCTGTGTGCACGTGCCTGGCGAAATGTAGGGGTGTAACGATTTATCGTTGTACGATTTATTGCGATGCAAAAATGTCTCAATATGCATCGTGGCGTTATGACGATTTGATTACGATATGACGTCCATTTTCTCCTTTTAGTTGAGCTGTTTGCACGTGAGCTACGTTCCACCTGCTGTCGCACGTGAGTTCAGATTGCAGCAGCAGTAATGTTAGCAGACCAAGATGAGTGGAGCTGAAATAGAGGATGGCCCATCCTCTTAAAATCAGACGTCTGGCAACATTTCGGTTGTACAGTCATTGCTTTAGACTCGTCCGCTTTTTGACACGCATACTGGGTCAAACATCCTAAGTTATAAAGTCTTCACAGTGATTTACATACTTTGCAAGGCGACATGGTTACCTACTAATGGTGTTGAAAGAGTCACATACTGTATTTATAAGGTACAATTCACCCTTAAATATCATTCTGTCTTCCTACAATGATGTATTGGCGGCCGCAAAATCACACATGACGGGAGCTTACCGTTTGCTGTTACTACAGAGGGCGGACTATGATAGACGTGCGCGTATGGCAAGCCGTTTTAGCATTTAAACCTTTTTTCTGACTATCCATAAATATATTTAGAGATATCTCTAATTATATTTTGACTAGTCATAATTATAATTCGACTAGTCAGAATGACAATTAGAGATATCTGCAATTACAATTGTATTAGTACGAAATCAGATTGGAGATATCTGCAAATATATTATGACTAGTCATACTCCTCCATTGAAAAATATTTGCAGATATCTCTAAATGAGTTTTGACTAGACACAATTGTAATTTGAGATATCTCTAAATTAATTTAATTAAATATGAATTAAATATATTTATGGATAGTCAGAACAAAGTTTTAAATGCTAAAATTGCTTGCCATACACGCGCGTCTGCTTCAGTGAACAGAACGTGCAGGTTGTAACTAACAGGTAATAAAGTAGTAAACAACATTTAGTTTGTGGAACAGAGTGATCGTTCAGGAGCCGCGTGGGAAGTATGAATAGCACTTAGCAGTGGAAATGAAACCGAAAACGTACACATTATTTAATCATATCGCATTTTAGAGTTATGATTACGACGAGCATTAACTCTTTTGAGTACAGAGGTACACAAAAATGCACGTCAAAATGATACACTTGATAGCGCCGACATCAGCGATGCCGAAGAAATAGTAAACCTGCCAAAACTGCTGAAAAGAGCCACGACTGTCCTGTGTAATGAAAAGACGGCCACCCTGTCACTCATCATGCCCAACATGAAGACAGCCATCCATAAAAACCTCTCAGACAGATACACATAAGTTCAGGATTATTTTATAGAACTGCTGATTACCTGGAAATGTGGATTTTTTTTGCACACACAAAAAACGCAAGTGACCAAGCAAAGCCTTAAGCTCTTACTGTTAAATTCAATTGAATGGAAAGCTTATTTTTTTTGCACCTTTACTTAAATTGTTTCTTAATTTTGTCTCTGTCATTTCAATAATATTTTTTAAGAAGTTTTTAAATTGTTTTATTTTGGTAAAATTTGCATTTCAGTTAAATTTTCAATTTTTATTCTAAATATCGTGATACATATCAAATCATGAACATTATATCGTGATACACATCGTATCGTGAGCTGAGTGTATCGTTACACCCCTAGTGAAATGCTAATCAATTATGTTGGTAATTACACAAAAAATGCAATCGGTTTCGGGTGGGATCCGACTCTTAAAAATCACTTAAATGAGCCGATTCCCAGAACCGAACCGAGTCACTCGACTCAAACAATGCCGACTCGCTTCACCAGACAAAGTGGAGATGTTGTGGTCTCATCCAAGCGGATTTATCAGTAAGTGTTGAAATGTCCAACTTTGTTAATTAAATAATTGTTATATATTTCCGTATAGCATGTAATTCACCAAGTAACTTTAGCTTCTTTTGTCACGCTGTTTAACACGCTTATTTATAAACAAAGTTACCAAATGACTTTGTCACATCAGCAGCACGTGTGCTATGATGAGTGAATAGAGCGCGTGTTTGTAACGTTAATGCTAATTTCGTGGTATTAGAGAGTGTTTGAGTTTTTAAAAAGGTAATTTTCTGTTAACTTACTGTTAACTGTGTTCTGTTTCAGCACAGCATTGAGTTAAAGTGACCATAGAATAAAGTAAGCAAGGTAAGCACTGGCCTTCACTTCATTATGAACCTCATTATCAAACCAAAACAAAAATGATATTGTCTAACACTATTTACTAAATACAACTTTTTTATAGCAGAGGAGACACATCAACCAGCAAGTGTGTAACTTATTAGGAAAATGTCTGACTGAATGGATGACTGTCAGGGTTGCGAGCAGGACATACTTGTTACAGTTAAGTATTTCAGCTACAACATACTGTTAAATCACAGTAACTACTTGCCATTAATTGTAACTTCACAGTAAAATATAGTTAATTCTACAAGAGAATACAGTGAAATCACAGAAAGGGCCTTACTATATACCTTGAAGTCACATATGGCTGTAATTTCACTGTAATTAAGTGTAAAACAAATCACAGTGGCTTACTGTGAAAGTAATACAATTATTAGTCAGTAATTTACTGTTAATTAAGGGTCAAATATTTTACAATGTATCAATAAAACTCATGTAAACATTTTGTCTGTCATTCTGTTGTTTAAGGTGAGCGCTGAATTTGAGAGAGAAGCCACTGTGCACCGTGGATCTTTACAGCTGCTGAGGAGCTCTTGGAGTAAGACAGAGATCTGAGACTAAAGGTAGAGTTTATGATGTTTATCATGTTTACAGTTTCTGACTGTATGTCATAACATGATAACAGATTGTTAACATATTTTGTCTTTTATTCATTTTTTTTCTTACTGTTGCTCAATGGAGTTGGACAATGAAGAACCGACAGGAACTGAACGGCTTGTGAGGGCAGTAATGTTGACCTGAACAGGGGCAGTCTACAAGTGACCGCCTAAAGATACTGGAATCATCATCATCATTGAAGGTGTTAAAGTTCTTATAGACCTCATCTTTACCAGACTCAGGCAAACTCTGCTTTCACTCCGCCCAAAGCCCCAGCTGGACTGTTTTGGCCCAGGGTATCCGATCAGGCCCCAGAAGTGACTGTGGAAACTTGACTGGCCCTGGCTCGCATTGGCACACTAACTTAAGTCGTGAGAGTGAAAACACAGCTCTTGACTACATTTCCAGAGCTTGTGTCCACCTGGGTTTGACCTATGCATTTTAACTGTGACAAAGAATGGTGTTTTTACAAGTGACTGTCTGGTTAACACAGGAAGATATTAGAGGGTAGTATTCCCATGAACTGCGGTGTCCTCTTTGCTTCAATGAATCTGCATTATTCTGGCAAATAATACCTTTCATGCATTTAATCAGATAAATTTCTCTCTAAGTCTATTGTTTTAAATAATATTGTTTAATGTCCAGTTGTTTGAAACTGCTGTTTAAAAAAAGATGATCAAAGTCCTTGTTAAGATGATCAGTTTGTTTAAATGTACATGTTTTATTGTGTATTATATGATGTATTGTCTCTTATGAGATTGTTGTTACTCTGTATTGTAGCTCCACACTGCTTAACAGACTCCACTAATTTGAGCTAAATTTAATAAAATTTTACTCAATCCATATTTGTTGAGTTTAATTAATTAATATTATTGCTTGTAATCTGTTGCCTCAATTTTATTGTGTAGATATAAAGCATTATTTTTTAGAGCTGATGACCAGGCTCCACACTTTTCATGTTAAATCTAAATAAAAACATTGAGTAGTTTCCATTAACATTGTGTCAGTTTTTCTGTTCAATTTAATTAATATTTTTGTTTAAAATTTGCTAATTTCTTTAAGTAATTTTTGCTTACTCAATTTAAATGACTAATTTTAAATAAGCTAATTTGATTAAGTGTTACTCAATCCATATATGTTGAAATTAATTAATAATATTGCTTGTAATCTGTTGCCTCAAATTTATTGAGTAGATATGGGGTATTATTTTTTACAGTGTAGATAAATAAGTGGATATGTGATTCAGTGAATAGATAAATAAATGAATTGATAAAGTATTGGAAATCAAGAAAATTGAGCAATTACACATAATAGTAAGGAATGATTGAAAGAGGTAAAGATGATTCATCAAGGCCTACTTTTAACAAGATGTGTTAAAATAATATACCTTTTGCATTAATAAGTGATTGCATGAAAACTGACAGAAACAAGCAACTAACATTGCATGAAGTACTATTGGGTCGACCCTTGCATGTAATCTCCTATTTAACCTTGTGGAATGTTTGGAAAAATTTCTAATGCAGTGGAAAGAGGTTTGGTCTTTTATGAAGAAACTAATTGCTATGTGCAAAGCAATATCTATACAGGAAACCAGAAAGGAGCAGAAGCAGGAGATTAATCCGGTGATCGAGTATATCTGAGGTGCTTTGGAGAAAGTGGAGGGAAGTCAGGAGAAAAGGACCTTATGTCAACATTGCCAAGGGGGATGACATCAACTGGGTACCATCAGGACCACAGCACAAGACAG
The DNA here is from genome assembly GCF_052040795.2 of Danio rerio. Lineage (NCBI taxonomy): Eukaryota > Metazoa > Chordata > Actinopteri > Cypriniformes > Danionidae > Danio > Danio rerio. The sequence continues at coordinate 18,410,009 of NC_141036.1, read as the reverse complement.
CCATAGAATAAGCTCCAGCAAGAGATAGCTAATGGGAAACAGAGGAACCAGAAAATCCTGAAGCTTAATGAAGTGCAAAGTGTGGTCGGAGGAGTTTATCAGAACAGTTAAAAGAGTAACTCTGATAATATACCTGAGTGAGATATACAGAAGGTGCCACAAGTTCAAGTGATGATAATCACAACCCAAGCTCATTCTGAAAACGTAGTCCCGCGAACGTTTCTGGAGACAGCGGATTACGTCCCGGGGGGTACGTACGGCCGCGTTAATTTTTTTCAAGCGAACGCTGCGGGGCGGTGTGACGCTGTTCCCTTTCGTGCTTGCCTTACCTCCTTGTGGAGGGCTTCCCCGCTGCAACCCGTTTGTCCACTCAACTCAGCGTGTACGTCGGCAGGCTCGAGATGCGGAGAGGGGTCGACCACGGCGACCGGTTTCGAGTCCGGGGAAGAGCAGTTCCAGCAATCAGGTAAGACAAAAACAGAATCCCAAAAATTAAGTGAACGAGTTTCGTGACAGGGTGAGGGTTTAGGGAAGCGAGCGGGCGGGCGGGCGGGTCGATGGGTAAAATTGGTTGGGTTCAGGGAAGGAGGAGGGCGAGTCGGCCGATTGGCCGGTCGCGCAGTCAATCATCCGGTCAGTGGACTCCGGCGGTTTCACGCGAGAACAGAGCGGGTGCGAACCGCAGTCGCGAGAGGCGTCTGAGGTGCGAAAAAGTGCGCAACAGCGGCCTCTCGCGGATTCGCGAAAACAAAAACTGCAGCCGTACGTACCCGCCGGGACGTATTCCGCAGTCTCCAGAAACGTCCGCGGGACTAAGTTTCCACAATGAGCCCGGGTTGGATAATCACCACAACTTCAGGTTACAGACGTTCAACATAAAGTCTCTATCAACACTTTTAAGGCCAGAACGAAACCAAGAATGCTCGCAAGTCTGCCAGATTTAGCGTCAAAAAGATGAACAAGTGCAAAAATTTGGATAGTTTAGATAAATAAGAGGATGATGAAAAGGATGCATGCCTTGGGTGTAAGTCCTAGTCAACCTCTATCCCAAAATGGCGGCTCTCTACGATACGCAAAGTATCTGGGCTGAAGATCAACATACTTTACTGATGATGTTGTGTGGGTGTTAGATTAGAATAGTCTGTTGTGACCATATATTGTGAGATTGTGCATGTTTATTTTTTTGTTTTAGTTTTATTTTTTACTGTGTTAAATAACCATGACCCCCAGAAGCAAATGTATAACCACCTGTATGCTTAAAACATTACCTCTTATGATAACAACAAAATAGAATCGAGTCAGATTTTGATACAAACCTGAGCTTAAAGCTCAGATGACTTTATGACAAACACAGAGCAGAATATCTGGATTCACACGCTGGATTCAGTGACCGGCGCACCTAGGCTCTCCCCTGTTGATCTGTTCAAACCGAATACAATCTTACATCAACAACACATGGCAAGCAATGCGTTGTTAATAACAAATAATCATGTTAGATTACAAACCTCGCAAGAAGTTTTGTTTTGCAGGGTGTGCAGTTGTGCATGTGTGTGTGTGTGTGTGTGTGTAAAGCGAAGAGGGATAGACAGAAAAGAGGAGCGTTTTTTCCCTCTTTGGTGATTGGGCCAAGTTACATGTGTCAAACTAATATTATTCGGCCGTGGAGTAATAAGGGAATCTCCCATGCTAACTTTAACACAACAAAGAGACAGAGCAGGAAAGGCTACATATGTAATATTTGGTAACGCTTTCTTTTACAACCCGCAAAGTACCACGTAAGTACAGTAAAATTACAGTGTACTTTTCTGTACGTATTGTGTAAGTATGATGAACGTATGTGTAGGTATAAGGGAAAAAAACCGTAATGCTTGGGTAATAAGGGGGTAACAACCAGATGTTCATCACGAAATTTACCGCGTAAGTACAGTGAAATAACGGTGTACTTTTCTGTACGTATATTAAGTACAAATAACGTTTACATAGGTATAAGAGAACAAACTGTAATGCTTGGGTAATAAGGGGGTAACAACCAGATATTGAGCATGAAAAGTACCGCGTAAGTAAAGTAAAATAACGGTGTACTTTTCTTTAAATTGCAAAAGAACAAACCATAATGTTTGCATAATAGGGGAGCAACAATAAGATATTCATCACGCAAAGAACCGCGTAAGTATATTACGTTTACGATGTACTTTTCTTCAAGTTTTGTATACATATAAAGAATTATGCAAGGATGGTGACAACCTATTGCTATCTGCAAATGTACTGTACATGCACCTGCGTGAGTACATTAGTACTCTTATTCAGTGCTTGGGTTTTATACGGGGTGTTTAATAAATAAAAGGTTTACAACCTGTGAAATTATAAACCCTTATTGTATACTGTATGTATTTTAAATCTGTAATTCAATATAAAATATATTTCCTTACACTACTTACCTGATTTTTACTCGTCGATCTCACCAAAGCCATCAATGTCTCCATAACTCACTATCAACAAATAACTTGATATATTGATATAGCATGATATAGGCCTACCGTCAGGGTTCAATGCAGATTAAAACAGGCTCGCATCTTTACAGCTGTTTGCACAGGGGGATAACTGTTGCATTTCAGTAAATGTATAGCTGATGCTTTAAAGAAAAATTTAGTAATTTGGTCTTCAATCAATAAAAACTGCTGCTGTAGTTTACTCTGTTCTTAGTGTTCAAGTATACACTAGTGTGTTAAAGTTCAGCTTATTCCCTCTTTGTTCCCTGTACTTAAAGGGTAAATACCACATTTGGGGGTTGTAAATTAAAGTGAAGCATTGTTCCTTCCTTGTTCCCTGTACTTACAGGGTAAATACCACATTTGAGGGTTGTAAATTAGAGTGAAGCATTGTTCCTCCCTTGTTACCCCCTTGTTCCTTGTACTTACAGGGTACATACCACATTTGAGGGTTGTAAATTAAAGTGAAGCATTGTTCCTCCCTTGTTACCTGTAGTTAAAGGGTAAATACAACATTTTAAAACACTTCATCTTAATCAAACATTGTCTTGTCTATCATTGCCTATACTTGTTCATTTTCTCTTCAGCTTTGTCCTTTTGTTAATCTGGGGTCGCCACAGTGGAATGAACCACCAACTTATCCAGCATATGTTTTACGCAGTGGATGCCCTTCCAGCTGCAACCCATCTCTGGGAAACATCCATACACACCCATTCACACTCATACACTATGGACAATTTAGTCTACCCAATTTACCTGTACCGCATGTAAACTACAGCAGCAGTTTTTATTGATTGAAGACCAAATTACTAAATTTTTCTTTAAAGCATCAGCTGTACATTTACTGAAATCCAAAAGTTATCCCCCTGTGCAAACAGCAGTAAAGATGCGAGCCTGCTTTAATCTGCATTGAACCCTGACGGTAGGCCTATATCATGCAAAGTTATTTGTTGATAGTGAGTTATGGAGACATTGATGGCTTTGATGAGATCTACGAGTAAACATAAGTAGTGTATGGAAATATATTTTATATTGAATTGCAGATTTAAAATACATACAGTATACAATAAGGGTTTATAAATTCACAGGTTGTAAACCTTTTATTCATTAAACACCCCGTATAAAACCCAAGCACTGAATAAGAGTACTAATGTACTCACGCAGGTGCATGTACAGTACATTTGCAGATAGCAATAGGTTGTCACCATCCTTGCATAATTCTTTATATGTATACAAAACTCGAAGAAAAGTACATCGTAAACGTAATATACTTACGCGGTTCTTTGCGTGATGAATATCGTATTGTTACTCCCCTATAATGCAAACATTATGGTTTGTTCTTTTGCAATTTAAAGAAAAGTACACCGTTATTTTACTTTACTTACGCGGTACTTTTCATGCTCAATATCTGGTTGTTACCCCCTTATTACCCAAGCATTACAGTTTGTTCTCTTATACCTATGTAAACGTTATTTGTACTTACACTATACGTACAGAAAAGTACACCGTTATTTCACTATACTTACGCGGTAATTTTCGTGATGAACATCTGGTTGTTACCCCCTTATTACCCAAGCATTACGGTTTTTTCCCTTATACCTACACATACGTTCATGATACTTACACAGTACGTTCAGAAAAGTACACTGTAATTTCACTGTACTTACGCGGTACTTTGCGGGTTGTAAAAGAAAGCGTTACCTAATATTTTTTTCCCTGAGGCAAATCAAACTGAACATATCTACAATGATAAGAAACAAAGTTACTTACTGAGTTATTAACGCACAGCAATACCACATGAAGAAAGAATAGACTTTGAAGGAATAAACAGTGTGAGGAGAGATCCATTATAGTGCACTGGACAAGTCTGAACCAAGTGTGCCGCAAGCCTGCGTTTGAGTGAAGGTCTCGGCCGTTAGATCGCCCCCCTGGGGGCTGGCTGCAGTACAAGTCATAAAGCCCGCCTCCTCCGTGTTAATGAAGGAGACTTGAGCCCAAATAAAAAAATGTATTACACTGGCAATAAAATGTCCCGAAAGATGGTTCTGGTCGATTAAGGCACTGGTTATTGTGCTGAAATAGGTGCAGATCTTCATTTTTGTAAACAGTTTGTTTTTAGCAGTAATTTAATGCTGGGCGTGTCATCGTGATTGACAGCTGTGATTGACAGTTTCTCAAAGCAGCGCGTCTGAGCTTCGGCAGAAGACTGAAGTGTTATTATTCGATTTCTGTGTTATTTTACCATGACAAAATGAGTTCAGCAGTAAACTATAGTTTCTGACATACATGATCCTGGTGGAACACTGTTTATTCGCTAAGTTCAGGGCTTTTTTCGGGCTTTATTAGTTTGCTGATACACGCCTAACCACCCAGATAGCAAAACACAGTTCCGGCTAGATTCTCGCCTGCCGGAGACTTACCCCTCAGAGCTCAGACTGACTACCTCTGCTGGACCTACTCTGGATGCCTGGACTCACTACCCGATTCCAGCCCGAGTCAATCGAGCCAGATGCGGCGGCCGAGCGAGCCGGCGCTGCCGCATGCGAGCCGGAATCAGCCCGCGACGCCGCGAGTAGGTTATGCGCTGCGGTCCGGAGCTGCTGCGATTGAATTTATAAAACCTTCATATTTGTTAATGTTATTACATCCATTTGTGTTGATATGACAGCAAACGCATGCTGAGAAGTTCGGGGGGCGTGGTTGATTTTACATAAAGCGTTTGGTTGGAAGCTCGACTCCGCTCATTTTCGCGGCTCCTTCTCTGGCTCCATCAGACAGTCCTTCTGCGCATGTCAAGGCTCCAATTTCAGCAGTCTTTTGCGACAGTTTGTGCCCGTCAAGCAGGCGTTTTGCCCTCAAGGCGTTCAATGGGAAAAAGGGCTGTCGCGTCGTCCATATTTTTTTACAGTCATTGGTCTGAACATGTTCCGCCCACGCGTGCGCGGCAGGCAGGTCTGTACAATTACGCAATTTATCGGCTTAAAGATATTGCCCTTATTTAAACATTGGATTGATAATAATAATATAAGATTATAATACTTTATTATACTTATTATAAAACTTTTTTCACCAAGTACCACCTTAGAAAAAATTTGTCTCTCCAAGTACCACCATAATGACCAATATTGAAAAATAGCGTCGTAGGCCTAATTAAGCAGCTACAGCTGTGCACAGTTTAAAAACGAGGCAAATGAATTCCTATTATTAAGAATATGTATTGTTGTCAGTCACTTTAAACATTTTAAATAGTCTGAACATTAACTGCTTGCAGGTAAAAAAAAATTGTTTAAATTAGAATGTGCTTTTAAAAGTTCATTAAAAAATGGCACGGTTCTTAAAAAGTAAAAAGACAATTTCTGTACTTAAAACTAAAGCATTCATAATAGCCTATTCATCAATAGCTGGAAATGTTGCTTGGACCTCATAAATATAAGCTATATGTCATATTCATACACTTTCTGACAAATCTTGAAATATATGTTAAATGTAGACATGACAGGCTTCATACAGCAACAGCCTAATGAAAATCAAGGAATTTTAAGCACTTTTTCCAGCACCTTTTTTTTTTTTTCAAGACTGACATGCTATGTATTGAAGACCTGAAATGTATTCTCAGCAACCCATAAAGCATTGCATAGGAATTGAGACAAATAAAAACCATTAATAATAATATTTATTAATCCTATATTAATAATATATTAAACCTGCACTAAATGCTTGTGAAATCTTTTTTGTAATCAAGTAAAAATACTATTACACTGCTAAAATAACACAAATTTTAGTAAATAATACTAATATTAGGTAAAAGTACAAAGTACTCTTTTTAAAAATAACTAGTTGGTTAATTTTGAAAAAAAAAATCTGATTTCATTAGAAAATTACTTTTTTTTTTAAGTGTAAACCTGATTGAATGGTTTAATTGCTTAAATCCCAAAGCTACTTTTATAGGAATTTGCACTAAAAAAGGAAGTGTGGTCGATTTTTCCTTTCATCACAATTAATCTTTTTCAAAAGCACTGGCAAAACTACCACATAATAGACACTTTTTGCCCATTTTTAAACAATATTTTCAAGCTTTGAAAGGTTTAATTAAAGTATATGATGAAAATATTTAAATTTAGCCTTTTATTTACATATTTTACACTATTTTTCTTTACAATATGGCAAATTTGTTTTAAATAGCTGTACATCACATGATTTTATTTTACACTTAATCTTACTTGATCTGACTAAAATACAAACTTTACAAAAAACACAAGTACACTGTCAGTAAAAAATAAAACAAATGACTTAATTTTATTTGAGCTATTTGAAATATGACAACACTACATTTATTAAAGCAGTGCTTTAAGAGCTTTATTGTTAATTTTGATAAACAATAAGTAACAACAGATTGCTTTGACCTGTAATGCTTTAAGACAGATCAGATACAGCTAACTGTATAAATCACACAAATACCTCATCCAGAAACATTTCCAGCATAATTATTTTGTCGTAAAGAAATAAAAAGTTTCACCTTTGCTAAAAGTAAGTTTCACCTCACAATACAGATAAAATAAGAAGACCATTAGCATTGTCATCGATCATGAATCAATCTAATTCGGAATACTTGATAACTTCGAATTCTTTTGACTAAATTTAGTCAAGGAGCAAAGATAAATTATGTCTACTTTAACAGTGAACAGATCGTGATTGTATACAATCTGAGCACACACGCGATCATGAGAGGACTTGCACTTAATTTGAAAAAAGCCCATTTAAGAGCTCGCATATCTGTTTTAGCGATTTGCGTACATGATTGCGCTCTCGTGTTAAAATAAAGCACTTGCCACATTTGCAGATACAAGTAATTGCACAATACCTCCATTCCCGCGCCGCCATTCAGACTGTATTTAGAGGAGTGACAGGTCAGAGGCGAGTCGACTCGCTGTCGGAGAGCGAAAGGTGTATGTAGATTATCAAATAGGCAGAAAATATGTCCACGGTTTAATTACTCTGCTAGACATCTCTAAAGTGAAAACATTCAAGAAGCATTATTCCAACAAAACATTTGTTTTTAAGTTGTTTTTTCTGTCTCTGGAAAACAGAAAGCCTTTGTCTCGCCCTTACGTTTTACACAAAACTAGACAAGGACGACTGTGATTGGCCAGTTTTCATGTCAGTCAAATCACGCTTCAGAATCAATTCTTAAACTTCGGAAACTGATTGTTAGCAGCTTATGACACAATGCACTAAAATAAATATGCGCTGTGGTCGTTCGCTTCACAAAACAGCCAATGATGATCACATCAAAGTTATAGTACGCATCAAAGGATTAAAAGTGTTAATTGTTTATTTCATTATTTGGCGATTCCTCCGCGTACCACTAGGAGGAAGCCCGCGTACCACTAGTTTGAGAACCACTGATCTATTGCATCCTAAGTGTGTATCGGCTACGACATATTTCATGGGAGCTCTAAGGACAAGATCCATATTATGCTTACCGCTACAGAGGGCATTCCAGCAAATCATTTAATTTAGCAGCCAGCTTTTAAAATACTTCTCGGCAGTTTGCTCTGGCATTCTGTTTAAATATGAAAACATCAAATTCTCCAAAAATATTTGCCAAGCTTATGCTTAAATTTCTGTAGCGTACAGTCCATAGTTAAAACTAATTATTGCTTTTTAGAAATGGTCTGGTTTTGGTCTACAGGACAATTTTGATCACCCGGTGCCAGGGAGTCTGCTGGGTGAGACAGAGATCATCCCTGGCTGACAATTTAATTACTCTGGGACACTTAAAGGGTCACGAAACACTAAAACACATTTTTTGAGCTGTTGACTGTCGTATATGTGTCCCACACTGCTAAAAACACTATTAGGACACCTATATTTCACTAAAAAGTGTAAATTGGTTGTTTTTGCATTATTTCAAGCAAATTTGTACTTCCGGTTTGAAACTTATTGTTGAAGCTGCGTCACGGTCATGACATAATAGCGTTGTATTCCAGCGTGCAGACTGGACGTCTGTGCCAGGTTGTGTCTTATTACGTCTTACAGTGTGATGCATTAATGCATGAGTAAGGCTTGGTTCAAACCAATCAGCGCGCTCCATTGTCCAACTTCATTAATATTCATTACTGTCATAGTGTTTAGACGATAGAGACGCCATGTTGTGTTAGCAAAACAAGAGTGAAGTGTTGCTTTTATAGTTTGCTGTTTGCTTAAGTTTTGTTTTCATTTCCTCTCTGTAAGAGCGCAGCTGGAGTCACGTGTGGATTAACAGTGTACGCGACGCTCGACAACAATAACTTACGTGTCTAAGGAGGCACATTGTTTACCTGAGAGCTGTTCTCATCTGCAAACACTGAGATCCGGATTCGCTTTAGTCTCCTCTTAATAAAGCCTCGACTCTAGTTGCTGGTGATTGTCCTGTCTCTACAGATTTGGTGAGTGAGCGACCAGTGCTCTGTTTATTCAGTTTGTTTGTATCGAACTAAGTTAACTATTGCACCGAGTACAAACATGTTAGCACCACAACCAAACTTTACCTTGTGTAGGATTTTCACCGCATTTAGTGACCGGAATAACACACGCGGCTTTCTGACACTACGTGCCGAGTGCATCTAAGTTTTCCTAAGTTTTTTTTTCTCTCATTCGCCGTGCGGTATCAAACATTGCATGAAAAACACACGCTTAGAGCAGTTCCTCGAATCAAATATTTTGTTTGTCGTGAGGGACATGAATGAATTCCCTGAATGAAAGAGCCAAACTGCAGTTAAAGTCCACCATTTAATAATTTGGCAAATAATTTGACTGCAGATGTCCATGTAAACACAGTCACTTTGTCCCGTGTGTGTGTGTGTTTTGACTCGGAAAGTCAGCGCGCTCAAACAGACACTCCCACACCATGCCTCTTTTCTTCCTCCGACACTCTCCCCTAAACAAAGCTGGACACGCCCACTTTTCTGACTTTTTCCAAAATAGAGGTGTGAAAACATCCTGCTGAAACGAGGGGGTTTCATGGCCCTTTAACAGATTTTCTTGTGTCCCTTCGACTAGAGCTTCAAAGACATTCCTGGCCCCCCCTCCTTTCAAACACACACACACACACACACACACACACAAGGCTCTCGACGCTGAAAAGGGACTCAGAAATCCAGAATCAGCCCAAAACTAAATGTTATGTTTTGTAAACTTTGTATTTAATTTCTGACTTTTCTTACCTGTATAATCCCTCATATAGCTTATATGCCTTGTCAATAATAATCAATGTCAGAAAGTGTAAACCAAGCCTATGTACTCCTAAGGGCATCATGTGTGGTATCGATATGCAGCTTACACAATTTTACAACACATGAAGTGTAGCGCATGATCATAATCACCATAGCTTACATTATTTAATGCTCTGAATTAATGCCTCTCCGCATGCTTTGGGCGGACACTCACTGACTAGAGACAAAGGAAAGGAAAAACAATTTGCCCTGAAATCACTGGTCGAGCCAGTCGAGAGGGGATGTAACTTGGCCCATGGTTAAAACCGGTCTCCTCCCCAAGCTCGACGCAGAACGTCCCCCCTGCGGGACTCCCCTTTGAGGAGTCCAGGCTCTTCTGTGCCCGTGTGGCGCTCCGAGTCCACGTTTTCTTTTTTCCGGCAAAGTAAACTCAGTTTAAAGTTGCGATCATGTTTTCTCCGACCTGTATTGCAAACTCCACGCATCAAGAAAGGACATCAAAAGAACTTCCAGTACATCGGAAGAAACTCACAAAACAGAGCAGGTAGTCCAGGTATTTTTAGTTGTGCGAATAAGCTGTGCCGCTTTTATCAAAAGGTGTTTTTTTATAATCTTGGTGATCCTTAATAATGTGTGGAACTGAGGAAGATTTGCCACTCTATCTGAACTCTATTTCCGCGCTTTTCTGCTTTCTTTCTGTTTGTTAAATGTTCTATAGACTCGTGTATAGCCAATCTACATGCAGTATACATTTGTTCTGTTTTATGTTATGTTTGTGCGTTTGTTCATAATATGTCAGACTAGTCAATAAATCCCATTATAATCAAATGGATTGTATAGTTTGCCTCAAAGAAAAAGTCACTGAAATGATAAGATTCCCTTGACTAGCATCTATAAGTCGATCAAAACTGATGATTAATCTACTTCACATGGAGTAGTAATAATTCTCTTTCTAAAGGAATAGATCATTACAGAGTCCACTTGGACGAGCGGCGAGATTATTAATAATAATTCGTTATAATTAATATTCATAATCTTCAGACCGCTCTGTCGAATGGGCGGTATTATATATATTTATATATTTGTTTAACCAATTTGACAGAAAGTTAAGCCAGAATATTAATAATTAATAATAACCCATTATTATTGATTATTAAAATTCATAAACTGAGCAAATTTTTTACATTTCATATTTGAAATCACCAAAAAAGTTAAACATCAACTCTCTCTTAGGTGTTGTTTCTACATCTTGAATCTTGAAAATTTCAAATATGAGATCACAAAACTAACCTCATTTATGGCTGTTTTATTATCCTCTGAATAATGCTTTCTGATATAAATCTCAAAATTAGAGAGCCAAGGCCAGTCGCGTTTCATCTGTCACTTCCGGGGCCTAATCAGGGCCAAAGCAGGGCTTTCTTGGGGCCAGCGGCCGGCCTTTTCCGGCCCACCAAATACCTTGGGCCAAAGAGGGCCAACTGGGGCTTCGGGGCGGAGTGAAAGGTGAGGCGGATTGCAGACACAGTTCCCCTTCGGTTGAGGAACTCCAGTGCTATAGGTGGATTTGACTTAGAAATCCACGTATGGGAGATTTCGGTTCAGAAACCGCTTGTCTGAAAGAGTACTGAACTGCTACTTTTGCTGCTACAGCGACGTAGAGTGAACGAGTGTCTCCCGGTCCAGAGCGAGTCTATGCAGCGGCAAACGGTTGAGCTGGGTTTCTCCCTTGCCTGGCGTTTCTTTGGGTCCGGTCCTCCAGAGCGGTGCGTATAGTTGCAAGCTTTCCTAAAAGAGCAACACAGTCGTGCAGCACATCCTTTTCAGGATGGCGCTCCGACTGTGCGTTTCTGGTTCCGGGGGTTTCCTGGCACCGGATAATGGACATGATCACTGCATTACATGTTTGGGGGTCTAGCATGTTAATGTGGTGCTAGGGGGCGGTTCATGTCGTCATTGCGATGCCTTGACCGTTGCGCAGTTGAGATCGCGGTTAGCTTTCATAAGAGAGCGAGCCACCCCAGTCGCCTTCTGCTCTGCAGCGGGCGCTCGGGCAGATCTAAGGGTCTCAGCGGGTGATAATCCACCGCCTAAGGGCTCGCGGACCTCTCACTTCTCCAAGCGCTCCATCCAAGCTTCGGATACTGGGAGTGATCCGTCTGACCAGATGGTAGCTCTCACGCTAGCTGACACCGGAGACCAGATGTCCTCTGTGGCATCGGAGGAAGGGCTTTCACTGTCCCACGATGAACCGGACAGGTGCTGGCCGAGCTGCACGAGGGTGGGTCTAACCCAGGCTTGTTACACACGCTGCGCACCGCGACCGACTATGCTCTCCGGACTACTAAGTCCGCCGCGTATGCGCTGGGGAAGACGATGTCCACACTTGTGGTCCAGGAACGCCACCTCTGGCTAAACCTGGCTGATATGCGCGAAGTTGACAAAGTTCACTTTCTTGACTCGCCCATATCCCAGGCTGGCCTGTTCGGCGACACCGTCAGTGAATTCACCCAGGAGTTCAAGGCGGTGAAGGAGCAGTCGGACGCGATGGGCAACGTCATCTATCGGCGGGACCGTAAGCCTGCTCCGTCCGCCAAGCCATCCACCTCCACTGCTCCGGGGCTCGCCGTTGAGCACGCCGAAAGCCGGCAGCCCCTCCTGCCCAGGGTGCCGCTAAGTCCAGTAAACGGACCGCGAAGCGTCCCTGAGACAGACCATCCGGAGAGGAGGAAACTTCCTTTTTCCCCGCTGGAGGGCGGGGCCCATATTCCAACGGTACTTTTCAGTGCCACCAAATATTCAATGAAAGAGCACTTTACCCCTTCCCCGGATGTGACAGCTCAAGCCCTGCCAGTCTGGGACGCGCCACTTCTCAGCTCGCAGGGTCTACATGCTCCGCCAGCGGCTCACGGGCGCTGGGGGGAGGGTCTCGTTTCTCCCGGCCCTCCAGCCCCCTCCCTGGAGTAAGGGTGCGGAGCCAGAGCGAATCACTCTCCTCCAGCTCTTCCGCGGGACCCTTGCGCTCCCCGGATCAGCACACCCGATCCGCGCTGCCCCACCGCTGGTAAGTCAGCGGTTGTAGTAATGACGCCATTAGCCAGGGCTCTGCCTGCCTGGTTAGCGCTGGCCAGCCCCTCATGGTGGCTCATACGCACAATCAGACTCGGCTACGCGATTCAGTTCGCAAAACGGCCCCCCAAGTTCACAGGTGTGTATTTCACCAGGGTCAACTCTCTGTCCGCCCCTGTCTTGCAAGAGGAGATTGCTGCCCTACTGGTAAAGGGTGCAATCGAGCAGGTTCATCCAGCCGAGATGGAGAGCGGGTTCTACAGCCCGTACTTCATCGTACCGAAAAAGAGCGGTGGGTCACGGCCAATTCTAGATCTGCGCATTTTGAACCGCTGTCTTCACAAGCTGCCGTTTAAAATACTTACGCAGAAGCGCATCCTCCAATGCGTTCGTCCTCAGGATTGGTTTGCAGCTATAGACCTGAAGGACGCGTATTTTCATTTCTCCATTCTTCCATGCCACCGCCAGTTTCTGCGGTTTGCGTTCAAGGGTCGAGCATGGCAATACAAGGTCCTCTACTTCGGGCTCTCTCTGTCTCTGCAGGTCTTCACCAAACTCGCGGAGGGTGCCTTAGCGCCCCTTCGGCTCGCAGCCATCCGCATACTCAAATATCTTGACGGTTGATTTAGCTCACTTGCGGAAGCAATTGACTATGCACAGAGACAAGGTGCTCCGGCATCTTCGCCTATTGGGGTTGCAGGTCAACCAATAAAAGAGCAAACTCGCCCCGGTGCAGAGGATCTCTTTTCTCGGAATGGAGCTGGACTCGGTCACCATGGTAGCGCGCCTCTGGAGAGCGCGCACGCCTGTTGCTGAACTGTCTGAGGGAGCTCGACAGCAAAATAGTGGTCCCACGGAAATACTTTCAGAGGCTCCTGGGGTATATGGCATCTGCTGCGGCTGTCACGCCGCTCGGATTGCTACATATGAGTCCACTTTAGCACTGGCTTCTAGATCAAGTCCCAAGACGCACATGGCATGCGGGCGCACACCAAGTCTCTGGGACTGCTGTGTCGCCACACCCTCAGCCCTTGGAACGACCCCTCGTTCCTGCAGGCCGGTGTGCCTTTGGGACAGGCGTCCAGTCATGTTGTTGTTTTAACAGACGCTTCCAACACGGGCTGGGGAGCTTTGTGTCGCATGCAGCTGCGGGCCTATGAAAGGGTGCCCAGCTGCATTGGCATATTAATCGCCTAGAGCTGTTGGCAGTGTTTCTTGCTCTCCATTGCTTTTTTCCCATGTTGAAGCAGCAATACGTGCTGGTCAGGACGAACAGTACGGTGGCGGCAGCGTATATCAACCGCATTGGAGGTACGCGCTCTCGCCGCATGTCTCAGCTCGCCCGCCGTTTGCTCCTCTGAAGTCATCCGCGGCTGAAATCGCTGAGCGCCATTCATATCCCAGGTATGCTCAACCGTGCAGCAGATGTGCTCTCACGGCAGCAAATTCACTCTGGAGAATAGAGACTCCACCCCGAGTCTGTCCAGCTGATATGGGCGCAATTCGGGGAGGCCTCGATCGATCTGTTCACTTCCCCCCAGAACGCTCATTGTTCACTCGATGCCAGTTGTTCTTTTCCCTGACCAAGGGCACTCTCGGCACGGATGCACTGGCCCACAGCTGGCCTCGGTGCACACGCAAGTATGCGTTTCCCCCAGTGAGCCTGCTCGCACAGCTATTGTGCAAGGTCAGGGAGGACGAGGAGCAGGTTCTGCTAGTTGCGCCCCTCTGGCCCAACCGGACCTGGATATCAGAGCTCTCCCTCCTCGCGACGGCCCTCCCTTGGCAGATCCCTTTGAGAGAGGACCTATTCTCTCAAGGACAGGGCAATCTCGCCCCAATCTCTGGAACCTCCACGTGTGGTCCCTATACGCGAGGAAGACTTAGGTAACCTGCCGACTGCGGTGGTTGATACCATCACTCAGGCTAGAGCCCCCTCTACGAGGCGCGCCTACGCCCTGAAGTGGAGTCTATTCACTGAATGGTGTGTCTCTCGTAGAGAAGACCCCCGAACTAGCCAGATCAGTGTTGTGCTCTCTTTCCTTCAAGAGAAGCTGGAGAGCAGGCTGTTGCCCTCCACTCTCAAGGTTTACGTGGCCGCCATCTCCGCTTATCATGACGCGGTAGCTGGTGGCACCGTGGGAAAGCATAACCTCATCATTCGGTTCCTCAGAGGCGCTAGGCGAATTAATCCAACTCGCCCCCCTCTCATGCCCTCTTGTGATCTCACCCTCGTTCTCATGAGCCTGCGTTCAGATCCCTTTGAGCCACTCAAATCAGTATCCTTCTGCTGGTCGCGTTGGCCTCTATTAAGAGGGTCGGGGACCTGGAGGCATTTTCGGTCAGTGACTCGTGCCTGGAATTCGGGCCGGATTTTTCTCACGTTATCCTGAGACCCCGCACGGGTTATGTGCCCAAGGTTTCTACTACTCCCTTCAGAGACCAGGTAGTAACCCTGCAAGCGCTGCCCCTGGAGGAGGCAGACCCAGCCCTTTCCTTACTTGTCCAGTTTGCGCTCTGCGCATTTATGTGGACCGTACTCAGTACTTTAGATCATCTGAGCAGCTCTTTGTCTGTTATGGCGGTCGGCAGCAGGGAAGTGCCGTAACCAAGCACAGATTACCCCAGTGGATTGTGGAGGCCATTTCATGTGCTTATTTGAGCAGAGGTCAGCCGCGTCCCCCGGGAGTGCGGGCGCACTCCACTCAGAGCGTTGCATCCTCTTGGGTGCGTGCACGCGACGCTTCTTTAACAGACATCTGTAGAGCTGCGGGCTGGGCGACACCCAACACATTTGCAAGGTTTTACAATCTGCGAGTGGAGCCGGTTTCCTCAAGGGTATTACGTAACCCTTGGTGATTGAGGAAACAACTCGGTGGGGTGTTGTAATACGCTTGCGGTGCCCTTTTTCCTTAACACGGAGAGATGTGCACCTTCCTGTCTGTCAGTAAAGTTCCCCATTCGATGAGCCTTGCAGATTCCTCTGTGGCCCCCAGCACTGACTCAGCAGAGAAGTCACTTGCTGGCCCACTACGTTAGGTCTGCCCGCTGGTCAGCCCGCGTTTTAGGTATAGGTGCCGGCTATGTGCGATCCCCACTGGCGATCACATATGCTTTTCCGCCACAGTTCAGTCCCCTCTCTCGGGTGGACCCGTGCCTGCCCTATCCGCTAACCACCTTCTTATGCGCACTTCCCCTTCTTAGGGCTAGTCCATATGTAATTACCATTTTGTCTCCCCCATTGGGTGCGGATGGTCTCCGCAGCGTCCTCCCTACCGGGAGTGCACACTTCTCAACGTACTGTCGTATTTCCTAGAATTATCTAGACGCTAGCGACTCCCAAAAAAATATACCTATTCCGTAAAACTTCCTTTGAAGTGGGGATAAGTTAGGGCCAAGGGCACGTTGGAGGACCGCGCCTTCCATGATTTGGGTACGTCAGGCTTGCTTGACTGCCCTCTCATCGGAGGCGTTGGTAAGGTGCAGTTATTATGGCGTTTTCCATAGTCTCCCATACGTGGATTTCTAAGTCAAATACACCTATAGCATGGGAGTTCCCCAACCAAAGGTTCGAGGTTACAGAAGTAACCCTTCGTTCCCCGAGGAGGGGAACGGAAGTGCTATATTCCATCCCCATAATAACTGTCCCTTAGCTGTTTAAAAGTCTCTTCAGCTTAAAAGGATGGCGTTTGCTCGCGCCAGGTGTGCTTATATGCTGGGATAATTGGCAATGAGGCACACCTGCGCAAGCTTGCGCTGCCAATTCATTTCTTCATCGGCCCGTTCAATACTCTTTCAGACAAGCGGCTTCTGAACCGAAATCTCCCATACGTGGATTTTTAAGTCAGATCCACCTATAGCACTTCCGTTCCCTCCTCGGGGAACGAAGGATTACTTCTGTAACCTCAAACGTTTTCCGATCACACACAAGTACATGCACCAAACAAATAAATAAATAAGGAGAAGAAAACATCTAGCCTTATAGGCTGGGGTCTTTTTGCATATGATCGCCCTTATGTTTCCCTTTTAAATGTAAGACTGTTGCATAAAATAATCAAGTTTTCATTTATAAGTGACTTTTCTTTGCAGAAAGACATGAAACTTTAGAAATTTTGTGTTCACTTATGTAGGCTCAAAACAATAGTGTCATATCTTCAAAGCCTACGCTATTTTTAAATAATTTAAAGAATTACAAATACTGGAAAAAATAAAATCGGATTAAGTAAATAAACTAATATAAAACAGAAGCTAAACCAATTTAGGTATATATGCATAAAACAAACCGTTTTAAAGCCATATTAAACTTTTATTTAACAAAGGCCTATCTGAAAAATAGATTTTAGATATTTTCTAAAAACCATATACACTGAAAGAAGGTTTGAAACATTTATTTTTATTATTAAGTATTTGGATATGATGATGTTAATGAAATCATGCAAACAGAGCATTTTTTGGGTGAATGAGAGCAGAAACTAGGCGACCATTTTTCCTGTATACTAGGTTCTCTTGTTTTTTCTTAAAAACACGAAGAGCTTTATTAGTCGATAGCTGCTGAGCGCAACGAAATATAGACTATATTTTATTACTTGATCTTATGTGCTGAAATACTTAACACTTTCCTGTACTTAAGATATAATGCAAACACCCTTAAATAAAGGGGAATCACATATTAAGTGTCATATAGCCTATAGGGAAAAAATAATGTTTCAGGTATCTCTGGAGCATTTGGGCTGAATGTTTGACGGCGTCTATCTAAACGAGGATGTTATAAAATACATTTTCTTTTTTCTTTTAATTTTTGTGTCTTTATTAACAATAGAGTGGAGGAACTATGATGTCACTTTGTATGCTAATCGGCTGCTAGCATAAAACTGGTTCCCTCGTGAAAATCCCTAAAGGATTTTCCCATAGGCTTTTCGAAGATTGCAAAAAATAAGCTCTGTGATCAAACACTGTTCATGACACTTGCACGTTTTGTCCAGCCGGATAATCCTCACACGAAAATACAACTTTGAGCACTTTTGGATCTTAAATGCAAATGCAAGAATTGAAAAGCTAACATTAGGCTATAAACGGACTACAGAGCCCTCGGAGCGCTCACCTGTGACGTCAGCCCCACCCTCCTACAGACAACTTTTTAAGCTTATTTTTAAAAATATGCTCCATGACAAAGAGTTAATCATTCTGTTTATTATATTATAATCCACGCTATATATTATAAACAAATAAATACGCAAAAACACATAGACCTATGTGCCTTTTGCATCGTTTAAACGTAGTAAATACATCTGTTTTGGTTTGCGGTTGTGCTAAAAGTTTTAAAACTGCGTGTATAAATCTGCCTACATAGTCATCATCAGACATATTTAAATAAGTGTATTGCTCGCGTGCACACAGTCTGCTTACCTTAACAGACGACAGAAATGAGGCGTGAGGAGGAACAATCAAATGCCTGCAAGTTCCATCATCATAGACACAGAACAACATTCAATATTCCTTTTATGTCACGACGTACAGCGAAAAGCAGCCCATACAGTCAAATCTGATATACGTTTTATGGAGGTATGTAAATATTGCAGTAATGACAGAGTAAAATGTGTTCAGATGAAGAAAAAAAAGACGAAAAATCACTTGATCACGTTAAAATGACAGTTAACATGCATGTATTGTTACACATTTATTGACTCGTTTGCATTACTGAGAGCAGGAAAGAGACAGGCTGCACTGGTGAGCAGTGTCTTCATAATATGATTTAATTAAAATAAATGATCAACAAATGAATGTGTCTCGACAGCCTTTACAAGTGAAGGAATTTTCTACACACAATCTGAATACTATTCATGAAAATACCTAAATCACAGACTGATCCAAATGCCCAACACAAGCGAGCTGCGTTCCATACTAGCTCAGCTTGATGACGTATAATGTCCCCGAAACCGCCTGTAGACCCATTTAGCAACTTGATAGCAACCGTCTTTGTAAAGAAGCATGGCTGAATTAAAAATTCAAGAGCGTGCTGTAACTGATGTGTTTTATGTCGTAGAACAAAATGTGAAAGCATCTTGAGTTTGTGTTGACCATGGACCTTATTTAAGCGATTTTACTGAAACCCCATACAAAAAAACCCATTGACTTTGGGACAAGGGAACCGTAAGTGCTAAAATGCTAACTCGCTTCCGGGTTTTTGCATACAAATTGACGTCATAGTTCCTCCACTCTATTTCTGTGGTTTAATATTATGGATTGGTGTGCTCACTGCACTGTTTCCCTCCGTTAGTGGCGAGACCACTCGATTTCGATGCCAGCAGTCGGTTAGTGAGTAAATAAACATGATGAATGAGAACACACAGGACTGTGCGTATAGACATATAATGTAATGCTAAACAGTAACGGGTCATTTGTTTGTTTCGGTTGTCTTTATTTGAATAAATAAAGATCGCCCTCCCGGGCGATTGGCCCGCCTTGGCCCGATAAAAGCCCTGGCTCGCACTGGCCCGACAGTGAAAATGCAGCTTGTGTATATAAGTTGTGCAGTGTAGCTGAGTTTGCTCATTTCAACATTAGTAAACAGTTAGATTTGTTCAAATCCAAGTTGTCAGTTGCTATTGACCCTTCGCTTAGCCACACACAAAAACCACCACCCACCAATCGTGGCTTAGCAACCGTAGCTACGCGCAGGGGCTCTGTCAAGTTTTCGAGCGAGGGAAACGGGCCAAAACGTTGTGCATGTAGATTGTGCAAATCTGACACCCGGTACCCTAAAAGTTTGGACGAGATGGTGGATTTTTTCCCTTTTCAAAACCAAAAACCCATTAGGAGAAATGCCAGCGTGGATCAGGCTGTGTGAGGGGCGCTAAAAGAGCAGAGTTAAGTTGGTTTTGTATTGATATTCCTGACATGTTCGGTGATAGACGCCAATAACTCGCACACCTCTTACGTTACCCTTAAAAGATTTAAACTGTGTTTCCTACAAAAATACAAAGCCGGATATGTTTCACAGCTGTCTTTTTCTCTTTTCTTTTTTTCGTTTGATATTATAAGCATCGCTCCATTTAAGCCTTTGCCATAGTAACATAGTAATACTGATAGTGAATAGGTCATACTGACATGAGTTATTGATCTGGAAAATACGACTCTGCAAAACTGTTGCTAACTTTGCTGAACTTCATATTTAAATCTATTTAAAGCTTCAAATATTTGAAATTACAAATCAACAGAACAAAACCAAGATGTGATCACAAACTGAGCTCTTGCGATCAATATACTTCACCAGCTGCTGTTTTTCAGTAATTTATAAAGAGCACACAAACATACAGACAGTAATAGGTGCTGTACATTGTTATGGGTCAATTATGCTAATATTCGGCACAAATCCACCAATTTCCCCTTTCTGGCTGTTTTTTCTATGGATGAACTATGTAAAAGCTCTGTCTATGCGTGTTTCCTCGTTGGTTAGTAACGCTATATGTCATTGCACAACAATAGCCTATCAGGCTTATTATCTAAAAATAGAGAAATCATGGTTTAATTTGTTATTATTAGATTATTTTTAAATTTAACCTCTCCTGCTGAGCATGAGCTGTTAAATGGTTAGCATATGAGGCGGCTAGGCTAAGCTATCTTCAATTTTAAATGAATTATGCTCTAATCGGTTGCCTATTATGTTATGTGAATATACCCCTGTAATGCATACTGCAGTCCTTTTTTGTCTGGCTCATCTTGGATATCTTATCTGTTCGCCTAAAATGACATTATATCCCTGGCAATGTTTGACACTAACGCTTACACATTGCAAAAGCCGTACCAGGCACGAACGCTTGACAGGCATAGCAACAGTAACTAAGAAGGCCAGGGCTTAGAAAAGGGTCAATTATTGCTTGCTTAGAACATTGGTGAAAGAGAAGTCAATTTTACATGTTACTTCCCTGCTGCAAAACTGCGATGTAAACTCTACTACGTTTCTCCCAAAATCAGACTTTTTTGTTTGCTATCTCTAACAAAATAATGCAATTACAAGCTTTTTGTGTTGTGAGGTTTTTGTGTTCATGTTTAAGAGCTCGTCTAATTTCAACATGATGTTCATAGAAAACATTTAATAGCCCAATAGTCTTTACTTTAATGTTTGTCCACATTTTACATTACAACTGAAAACTTGTCATAGTTATAATCAAACTTTGTTTTTTGTTTTTTGCTTGGAAATGAATGTGGTTGGAACCAAAGTTAATTGGACTGTTTCCTCTGTAATCCTCTTAAGCGGTGGACTGTACATTTCACGGTGGACTGTACATCTCTTCACAATCTGGCCTTAAGGCGATGGTAAAGCTGAATATTAAAAGAATAATATCAAGATTAGCCTGTATACTCTGACTACATTATAATTGTATGGTTTAATTAATATTTATTTATAATTTAAAACCCCTTTACTCACCAAGATTAGGCTACGTGTTTTGTGGAGGAACAATATTGAATCAGCTGTAAATGGCTTTAGCACAGTCCTGCGCTCAGAATGTTGCGTCCAGCAGCTCTGAACACCCTTTCACTGCTGTTACTACAAGCTGAGATGCATCGATCTAATCTGGCTAATATTGCAAGTTTTAGGTAGGATTGTTTGTTCATCTTTTACCAGCCATAAACATCCATTTCATTTTCCATGACAGGTTTCAATGTTGTGAGTGTCCTCGTCATTTTCCCTGTCAGCTTTCTGTACACACATTGCTGTTTAGCTCTCTACTCTTCAGTATTTGTGCAACCGCCGGAATACCTTGACAGCTAGAATGACCCTTCATTTTGATCTGGTGGCTGGCCTCACAGCAGTCAAAGTTGGCTCTTTATGACTTCTCTGTCATCATTTGTTTTACCTTTGCAGGTATGAATTTTAATGTTGTAACAAACTATTTGATTACTTTCTTGCGCTAATCGTTATGCATCACATGACTGTCTGTCGGGTTTGGGAAAAGATCTTTATTATCTCTCTAGGCACACATACATACATAGTTGAAGAAGCAGTGCAGAAACGGAGAATTAAAATCAGAGGATCTTATCATGGCATTTATTGGGTAAAATTGCTCATTTTTACTGACATTCAATGTGTTTTTGGTCATTATCAATTTACTGTAATAGAGTGTGAGCAGCGGGAAAAATAGATCCAGCACCGAAATGATGGCTGCTACTTCAGCTCTGCTCATGCTCCGCACTATCCGCCCAATCTAAGCACTAATGCAAAGGTCTTGCTGAAAAATCCTATCTTTGCACCTTATGTTATAAATGTTTTAAAACTGCTGCCAAAATTATTTGTATGCTCATTACGTTAATATATTGCTAAATGTACAAAAAACCTTGACAACATCAGTTCAAAGCTTAAATCTGATTAAAATGACTTTTTTCAACTAAACCGACAGCTAAATAGATGGAAATAGCACTATGGTCAGACTAAGGTTTGAACATGGAAAAAATCTCCCCGCAGAGTTTCACTATAAATGTTTCCACAGAAGCCATCACACAAACCCCAATTGACCAGACACTAAACACTTCTCCATAGATAGAAACTCACCTCAGACAGTGTCCTACATGCATCTTATGTGAGGGGCCTGTGGGAAACTAGAGGTCAGCACAGACAAACAAGTTTAAATGTGTCTTTCAGTCTCCCTAAGTGTGATTCATGGGATGCTAACATATCTTTAGATATAAAATATGCATATAAAATGTTAAGCTCCAGTAATACATACCTATGGCATAAGGCATAATCACACCGCATGACAGTGTAAAAATAAGAAATGAGTTTAAAGTCTCTGTATGAATGCACTCTTTCTGATGTGGACAATGTGTCATTTATTACCGTAATACTGCAGTGTTAGTCAGCTCTCTTTACTGGAATGTTTGCAACTATGTGAAACCAAATAGATTTCATGCAAGCACAATATTGATACAGAGGATACCCATCCTCCCTCTTTGCTGTAAGAAAAACTAGGTCCATAGGGTCTAGACAAGACTGCTTGTGTCATAACTTTTACAGGATTAATTTATTTGGTTTGAAATTCTTGTTAAAATATCAACATTTCTTTGAATATAAAAACAGAGGTTAATGGAATTTTTGTGAATGAATAAATACAGTAGAACATTAGAGACTTGTTTCAAAAATATTAAAAGTGATTAAAGTTTCCAAACTTTTATCTACTAAGTTGATATGTTCTGAATATGATAACCTTTAATGGTGGGATGGTAAGGATCTGGGGTAGTGTGCACATGAAAACCTTGGTTACAGAGATTAAATATCAGCTCGATCAGTTGGTCACTATGCGTGCACACCACCTCAGACACACATCTGTGATCTCACGAGTATAAAAATATGCACACATGCACATGGGCCTGTGGTGGATTTTGAGCTGCTTTTAGCTTCGCGTTCCAAATAAATAACCCAGTTTTATTGACACAAATAGAAAAAGCCAGGAGAAGGAAGAGAAAAAAAATATACAGAGATAGGTAGATAAAGTTCAGCTTACTAAGTAACAGCTTACTAAACACAAATCTGTAATAACACACCAGGCAGGTATGCAGTTAGTCTATATGGGAGTTTTTTGTGTCAATATTATATGGATATTTTCACACAGACTATTTAGGTTTTTATTTCTGTTTTTGTTTGAGATTTTCCAGTAGTATGTCAGCAATCTCAGTCCAGTAGTTAAGACTACTCAGTGCTCTCAGTTCTCCATTTTAGCCCCAAAAAAAGTGAATTTAAATCCCAATAACCCAGAGGCAAAAGTCTCAACAGTGATGCCTAATCCCTAAAAACTCTCGAACCATTGAAATAACATAAATAACAGTGCAGAGACTAGCAGCCATTACGTTAATCATAGTAACAACTCTGTAATAATTCTAACATTATTAGTTATGAAAAACATTATAGTGGGTCACTCCAGTAAACGCCCTAAAAATACAAGCTCCATTTTTTCTTTTTTGAGCTATTATCAGTGCCAAGCTCACAGGATAAACAAGAGCATCTTTAGACGTATTTGACATGTTCAGATTTCAAGATACATTCAGGTGAGTTTCCCTGACTGAATTGAGAATGGAAATAGTGACCTCTTCTGGACAAAGCTATAGTGTAAACAAATTTTGAAAATTAATTTGTGCCTCATGTTCCCGATCATGGCCAGAGGCAGTCCATGTCCACTTGATAATGTGTTATTTGTAAAAAACATGGCAGTTTTATTAATAGTTTAGGAATTTTTAAAGTGACAAAAGGACAATTCAAAACAACCAGGATTTGTTTAATGGCTTTAATGGCATACATTAAGGCAAACATAAATATACCATTATTGCTTATAATTATTACTACTACAATTATTATTTTATATCATTAAATATTTACATGTACAACTTTCTATTGAAAACAGAGCATGAAATTTTCTTTCACTTATTACTCAAAGCATTGGTAAAAATATAATCAATACTTATAGTACTAAGCACTTTAAATTTGAAGTAGTTAAAAGCAAAACTATTTAAAACCAATAAATACCAAATCAATAAATATACCAGGGTAATAAGTCTATTTAACTTTTAAAATATAAAAATAAAAAATGAATCAGTCATGTGTAAAATCACTGCGTACATGCACACTTGAATACCACATTATGAGATCTTAAGCTCTGCAGAACACCAGCTTGATCAGTTGCTCACTCCATGTCAGGAACACACTCACTCATATATGCACAGATATGCACATATACTGTATTTAGGACTCAGTAGTGGAATCCTGGATGATCCAGCTTTGTTATCCAAATAAACTGCCCAATTTGATTGAAACAAATAGAACTGCAAGGCAAAAGAGTTGAAAAAATTTAAGTGAGAAATAAAATCTGTTTTAAAGACTGTACCTAAGTATGCAGGGCTCAACAATAAATGTCTACTAGTGGGCCATGCCTAATGGCACAGAGTCATGTGAAATACATTTCAAACAGCTGACAGTGGATCAGCCAGTTCGGTGTCATCTCAAAAATGTACTAGCACTTTGATGTAACTCTCAGACAGCATCTAATTGTTCTCTTTTGTATCTTGTCAGGTACAGTTGTGTGAAAAAGTTTTTGCCCCTAACTTATGGAGCTAATAATTAGTCAAAAGAATCTGAATTTGAATTGTATTCATTTGAATTATTTATGATTGTAATTTAATAAACTATATATTTTTATGCTGTTAAAACTGTTTTGAATTAGAATTTCTTATTTTGAATATGAATTTCATAACTTGAATACTGAACAACTGAAATGTAAGACAGATGATTTTTAAGGCTGGATTTTTTAGAAATTTTTTTAAATTTCAAGATGAAAAAATTCAGAACATCAAATTCAATATTCTAACATTTAAAACCAGAAATTCAGATTGGGAAATTCAGATTTAGCAGAAAGTAGGTCAGGGGTCATCAACAGAGAAGAGTAGACAATAACAGAAAAGTCAAACTGACCATTTTGGCCAACCACAGAACTGCGTAAGTTTGCTAGCATATGTGAGGCTCAGATCACAAATCTTCTGCAAACTGACTATCGGGGGTCAGATATTTTCAGTAGTTTGTGTAATAAATATACATGCTTATAATGTTTTCAGTGTTTTGAGGGATAAATAGCTGATTCTGACCTATACTATATACTCTTACAACTTACCAGTCACATTTAAAAACTTTTCTCAAACTGCCCCAGCATTTTACAACTGTGGTAAATCAGTGGTTCCCAACCTGGGGTCCGCGCCCCCCTAAGGGGGGCGCCAGAGTTCACAAGGGGGGCGCGGGAGAGGATAAGTGTTGAGGTAGAAAAAGGCATAAAACGCTCCACTATTATATAGGGCTTTGCAATTAATCAAAAATCCGATTTCGATTTCGGCTTCAAACGATTATAAAAAAGCATTAATCGAGATAAATGATTATTGCATCATATACCGCCACTTTCCAGTTGTACACGTGTTGTTGCTCTTAAAAGCGCGAAAGAGCGCGTGCTTATGTGTGTGCGTAGCACGCACACGCAGTCAGAAGCATATGCATATACACTGAGACGTATGGCGAGCGGAATGGGTCAATAACTTGACGCTGCAACGTTCACTCGTCTCACTGAACGTGACGTCTGCGTCTGCCGAACGTGACGTCTTCGTCTGCCGAACGTGACGTCTGCGTGTGCCGAACGTGTCGTCTGCGTCTGCCCCATTACTGTTCCGCTGCTTTAACGTGACGTCTGCGTCACGTCTGCGTCTGCTTCAAGGGTTTGCAGCAGATTGCTCTCATTTCTGCTTTATTATACCTATTCATTCTTTATCAGTGTTTTCACTTATCCACAGTTATGTTTCATTTGCAATTAAGTGCTTTTTACCTTTCTTATTTATAGTTTTTTTTATTTCAAATGGTAAATATTTATACAAATGATTTAAACATTTTGGTATGCCATATATGGTTATTCCTATATTGCTTCTTTTATTGTGGATACAGCTGATTGGTGTGTGTCTACAGTTTGCAGCAGTGTGTGTGCACACCTGATGGCTGTGTTTGACCTATAGTTCATGTGTGTGCTCATATAAAAGCCTTTGCTTTGAAATTGCAAGGAAATTCCATTATGAAAAATGTCTGTGTCAAAAGCATCCAAGTGTGTTTAGTGATTTGCAAATGACTGTGTGTAATGTTTTGCTAACAGTATGAAGCTATGTGCCTACAGTTGTGCAGATCTAGCCTTGTGTTTTGCTCCATGATTGTACGGTTTTGCTAACTGTAGGAAAAGTTTAATTTTAGTGTGTTAGCAATCATGAAAAACTGTAACTGGGTATTAGGTATAAACTAGGCTATTATATTTATCTACAATACATTTGTTAACAGTAGTATAGCTGTAAATATTAGTCTTCAATAAATATGTTTAACAGGAGTTATAAATAAATAATCTTCAATAAATATGGACGGCAATGTTGCAGTATGGAAGAGGAAGCACGGAAGGGAGGAAGATTGGTAAACAGGAGACAGGGCATGGGATTTTTTTTATATATTGAAATGTACACATCACCAGAAAGCTGAATAAAACACTTTACATTTGTTGTATGGTTTTTATTAGGATAGGGCAATATTTAGCTTTCAGTCTATCACTGTTTGGTGAATACAGTATGTTCATGTACTTTATAGCAATACCTCTGAAACAAATCAAACCCAGATTATATCAGTATTAGTCAGGTAGAAATTATACGAGTGTTTAAGATTGAGATCAGCAGTGTGTAAATGAAGCAAACAGATTCATCTTGAATGAGGCGTGTGTGTTCTGTACGGTGTTAAAATTGTGTTTTGTTATAGTGTTGTAAAGTTTTGGATGAAGTGTTTCATTTTGCAAAAGGTCTGATGTGTTCTGCTGTTTGTGTGTGTGTGTGTGGAAATTGTGTGTAGTGTTTTGACAAAATGAGCCTTCATTTCAAAATTGTGCTCGAGCAATCAAAAAAAAAAAAAACTGTAAATGAACATTGACTCACTTACAGTTTTTTTACACACAATTACTTGTACTTCAGACACAATGACTACAACATGTGACTGATGTACTAACCCCCTGAACCAATGCAGCTAAACTACAAGCACAATTCCTGCTTTACACTCAAACTGCAGGTTTAAAACACACTTTTTTTTCAAAACACAACACACAATTCTCTGCATTTGGCACAAATTTCATGCAGAAAATCTCTTGTTTTTACAAGGAACACACTGTCATTCACAATTGTAAAGTCAGTTGTCCTACTTTGTATACTAACTCATGACATGAGTAAACACCTGTCACACAGAATTGCAATTTAGAAATCAGAGCTCATCTGGTTCATAACTGGTTCACTGTCCACCCATGTTTTTAGTTGTTTATCTCCTTCCATATTCTCCATTCCTTAAAGATTTTTTTTCTGCTTGGGGATGGAAAGTGTATGCCGAAATATACAAGTAATTGTGTGTAAACAATTAAGAAAAACTGTAATAGTGACATTCTGCCACCTACTGGCGATTTTAGTTTTTAGTTTAGATGTTACATTTAAAGCAAATTTTAATTTTTTAAAATTATTTCAAATAACATTAGGCTATTCAACGTTTTAAGATTAAACATCACTGTTTTGGTTATTATTATGAATGGTTCAGGGTTTGGGTAATATTAGGAAATAATATGACAATTTAAAATAACGCTTTTCTACTTTAATATACTTATTTATTTATAAGATGCAAAGTACATTTTTTTGACACTATTATGTCGCATGATTTTTCAGTGTATTGTCAAAGTTGTGCTGTTAAATATTTTTCTATGATATTTTTACAGGATTGATTGATTGAATCCTGGCAAATTATTATTCAAAATATAAATACTATCAATGTAACATTATTGCTGAATAAAAATATTAATTATCTTTCAAAAAAGAAAGGAAACAAATGAAAAATAAATTATGTTATGTTTTTTTTATTTGTCAAAGAATCATAATATTGTTTTAAATGTAAAATAAAGAAGAAAGATGCTTTAAAAACAACACAATAATGGTTAATGTAATTTTCTATTTTTCTAATATTTTACAGCAAAAGTATCAGATCTAACAGTTGATAGTGGTCGATGAGTTGGTCATCACTGATATGCTGTAGGCTACATTAAACATGTAAAAAATTAAAACACAATAAGACTCAAATGTAAAACAAATTAAAAAAGGATTTTACAAAACTAAACAACATGAATATATTAATAAACAACCTAAACTTTACCTCCGGAGACATTTGTTATTTTTGTTATACATTTTTTATACGTTTTAATGCTATCTTGAAAACAAATATCATTATATATTAACATATTTATATATAATTTGCACATAATTATTGTATATTGTATAAGTTAGCCGGCAAAAAGCAGACAGACGCACTAAAAACTGCTCAAATATATATATTTAAAAAAAAAGGTAGACGCAGACGTCATGTAACAAGTCAGACGTTGATGTCACGTCCATTGAGAGGAATGTATGAAGGGCAAGAAATTGTGCACTGCCTCACACACTGCACTGAGCCGTGTGAGCAGTATGGAAGGCCGTTGGGGCCAAAACGTCTGCAACAAACGTGTTAACGCGTAATTGCGTGTTAACACGTAATTTACGCGTTAACACGTCTTTTACGCGTTAACACGTTGGTACGTGTTAACACGTCATTTACGTGTTAACACGCAATTTACGTGTTAACACGTTTTTTTTAACTAGTCTCATTTTTAAAGTGCTATCATTTACTCATTTCTCCAATTAACCTACTTATTATAATGTGTAAAGTAATTTAACTTAAATCACAATAAATGCTTTGCAGTCAATGATCTGTAGCAGATATTTAGCATTATAAAAGGCCAGACATATTCTGTAATGTTATGTTTGATGGCATAATAATGTTTGTTATTCAGCTGCTGTGATTTCTTTGAAATATGTGTGCAGAGAAATCAGAATGAGATTAATTTGACAAGTGTGTGCAAACACACTTTTTTCAGGAACACAAACATACAGTATATACAAATGAACACAAGAACACAGAATGACATAAGTGGATAAAGTAAATAATAAAACATTGGTTACAAAATCATATACAGTAAGGGTTGTGTATATGTATGACTAAAAACAAGTAGCAACTAATCTAATAAAAAAGATCTATAGAGATAAAGATGTGTAGAGATCTGGAGGTTGGGCAGGTGCAAAGCAATAATCCTCTCCGCTGTCCTGACAGTCCACTGCAGTCTTCTTTCTAGATGGCACTTAAGAGTTTTTTTTTTTTTTTTGAACTTTTTATACATTTATTGTTTGCAAAACTTTACACTATATACTTTTGGTCTCTGTACTGGAAGCTCCAAATCACCAAGACAAAACACTATTGTGTACAAACAATTGACAATAAATAATTGACAAGTTTTGATAAAACTGTAAGCTCTTTTCTGCCTGGTAAGAACAGCCCAAGTTATGATATACTAAATCAAAATTACAAGACAAAAAGTCGAAATAATGATTTATTAACTCAAAATATGACTAAAATATGTAGAAATGACATAACGACAATAGATGGCGACAAATCACCATCTAAATGTGTAACTTAATTCTCTAAAGATGATTAATCTAATCAAACTTTTTTTTTTTTTTAAAAGAGTTATTGAATCTTTAACTGAATGTCATTTTTTTCATTCATTAGCTTGTTTATGAAAACTGCATGCAAGAACTTAAACTCAAATGGTCCATGGTAATTTTGTCAAGTAACTTTGCAATGTAGTGGGTAACACATGCAGTTTAGGTCAATTCAATGTGAAGTGAATTTAAAATAATATTTCCCACATTATCTTTAACTAACCAAGGACATTTTCACAGTATTATGCCACAGTATCCAATAAAACAAAAAATATTCTGGAATCATAAGTCTTATTTCTTATAGTTTATATAAGTGATATGGGTCGATCAATTGTTACTTATGCAAACTTCAATACTTTCTTTAAAATATTAAAGGTGCTGTAAGCAATTTTTCATCTTAACAGGCTGGCACAATTCGGCGACTCTCAAAAAAAAAAAAAAAATTGTGGTTAGGCATGCACAGAGCATCTTCTTTCTCACAATGAGTTTCTTCTATCATTCATCCAACCAAGTTCATTCTTCCGAAGTGATCTGGGAACAAGGTCAGTGCTGCAAAGAGCTTGTAAAGCCTGCCCTGGCTCATTTAAAGTGACCAGCGCAATGAATGATAAATGTCAGTAATAATCAAAACAGTTTAAAACGGGCTTCTCTAGAAATGTAAATATTGCACATAATATGAAGATACAAGAAAGATACAAGTGTATGTTTTTGTTCCTGCCCATGAATAGATTATTTCTTTTGTTCTGTGGGAAATAAGGGTTTCTTTAATGCTCCACTGTAATTGGGTCACAAACCCCTGTCATTTGTTTGCTACATTTTTAATTTTTTGTCATGTTAAAGATTGTCATAAGCATCTGATTTTTCCTCATTCTAATGTGCTTTCATTTTCTCCTAACTTGCTGCAGGAGTTTTAAAATCCCAACCGAAAATGAAATCTGGTTACAGTGCACACAAACCTTAAACGTGCACACACTACAAGACAAAGAAAACTTAGGCATAGCACACGACAAGATACTATTAAGATTGTGCCTGATGGAGCACATAACCTGATTGCAGAATAACTCTGCTTTTTAATGATAGGCTAGCTAACAAATATTTGACCAACTGCCAGAGCGAACAGCCTGCAGAATTAAAAAAAATGCTGCTTGAAAAGAGCACGTCCAAACAAATGTCTAATATTATTATAAATAACTATAATAAACACTACTACTACTACTACTACTATTATTATTATTATTACTATTATTATGGATCAGAGAGAAGACAAAGGCAGATTAACAGAGAATGGATATTTAATGATACTTTAAACAATTTTGAGGTTGTTCAGAAAAGAAATATCATCAATACCAACAAAAAGAAAACAAACAAACAGAACTTAACTTCGGGTTGTAACTGAAACAAGATGATGCCAGTGGAGGTAAACACCGTACAGGATTCACAGGACAAGATAACAGACAGGATAACAAACTGGTGAGCAGGCAGGCAGGCTACATTATCAGGTAAATGCTGTCACACTGTAGAGAAATGAGTCTGGGTAATAACAAATAAATCAGACCATTAATGAGTGATTGTTCCAGGCTTACAGGGTTATGTAGTGTGAGCGATGATGAGCAACAGGAGAAGGTGATTGGTGATTGGTCTGGTGATTGGGGCTGTGCAGGTGCAGTGAATGAATCTGATTGTCCAGAAGGATTCCTGACAATTATTATTATAAGCTAATATCATAATACTGGAATGTGCCATGCTTTGACTGGCTATTTATTTCAAAAGAAAAATTGTTAGTTGTTGCACTGCATAGCCTATAGTGTGGAAAAATATAATTTACAATGCAACGAAACCCTGGTCTGCAGTAACAGTACTGTCTCTCCCTGGGAATTTTATTTTCTATACTTTAATTTTCTAAACCTTACATTTTAATGTTTAAGCATTTTGTTTCATTGGCTACACATCTGGGTCATAGCAACCACACACACAGAATAAAGTGTGGCTAATGAAAAAAAATGATAGTCTAAGCATATTATAAATTAGCTTGTTAATTTATTCATTTGTTTGAAACCAACACAATTCCCACCAGCTTTTCTTTTTAGGCTTTCAGGATGTTGTCACAGCCATGAACAGAATAACTGGCTTTATTAATAGCCTTATTGTTATTATTTGACCAACTGCCTATAGGCACAACCTCAAAATGGTTTCTGGCAGTTATAAAAAAAAAAAAACAAATGCATGCACTCAAGGTGTGCTGCAATTGTCTTTCATATATAAAATAAAAGTTTGTATGTTAGAGGGAAACAGAATTGCGGCTCATCTCGTGCATTTACTTAATTTTATAAAAGCCAGTAAGAGATATGCAAACCGGGACATAATGACACCTATTTTAAGGTTTTGCTTATAGTGGCAGGTAATCAAATATTACCATAATAATAATAATAATAATAATAATTTATTATTATTATTATTATTAGCAGGTTGTTGTTATTCTGTTCATTGTTGTGACAAGGTCCTGTAAGCCTAAAAAGAACAGCTGGGGAGAATCATGTCACTTTTAACAAATAAATAAATAAATATATATAAGCTAATTTATAATAAGATTAAATGATAGTTTTTTATAAAATAGTGTAAGTATAAAAAAAATTTAGTCCCATAGCCTAAACTGAAAAGAGTAGGCTATATAGGCTATAAGATTTTTTTTTTCAGAGAGAGATAACTGCAGGGCCAGGGTTTTGCATTGTGAATTATATTTTTTCAATACTATAGCTAACAATTTTGCTTTTGAACTACATAGCCAGTCAAAGCACAGTATAATAAGTAAAACTGGCCACAATTTAGTTTGGATGCGATAAATTGGAAGAAAATATATACATTAAATACAAAGGCTGGTTATTTTACTGGTGATAAGTCACAATACAGTGTAACCTTACATTTTACTCATTATTTTAATTGATAATTTGTTAATTAATACTGGGCGAGGCAGTGGCGCAGTAGGTAGTGCTGTCGCCTCACAGCAAGGTTGCTGGTTCGAACCTCGGCTCAGTTGGTGTTTCTGTGTGGAGTTTGCATGTTCTCCCTGCCTTCGCATGGGTTTCCTCTGGGTGCTCTGGTTTCCCCCACACTCCAAACACATGCGGTACAGGTGAATTGGGTAGGCTAAATTGTCCGTAGTGTATGAGTGTGTATGTGAATGTGTGTATGGATGTTTCCCAAAGATGGGTTGTGGCTGGAAGGGCATCCGCTGCATAAAAACTTGCTGGATAAGTTGGCGGTTCATTCTGCTGTGGCGACCCCGGATTAATAAAGGGACTAAGCCGACAAGAAAATGAATGAATAATTAATACTTAAATGTAAAAATGGTATTGAATCTACTTAGAAAGATTTTTTATTTACTTTAAAAAATGTCTGGTGCAAAGTTTAATAGCTGTTAGTTGTGAAAGTTATTGATGTACTCTGGCTCCTTTAAGGGAGGTGCACCGGAAAGTAGGAGAGAGGGAAAAGAAGGAAGTGGAGAAAAGTTCGGCAGATGCAATGCTGTAGTAATGCTGTTTGTGAATGTTATGTTGATGCTCCAGATTAAAGACAAAGAAATGAATGATCACCCTGGTAACCCGCGTTTAATTATGATACCCACGTTGGAGAGACTGGTTTGTAAACAGCCAGAAACATGGGTTACAACAGATTTTCAACAAAAATATTATAAGGAAACTTATTTGACAACAACAGATCCTATAAATGTTATAACAAATGCCCTTAATTACCTAGCC
Source organism: Danio rerio (assembly GCF_052040795.2). Classification (NCBI taxonomy): domain Eukaryota; kingdom Metazoa; phylum Chordata; class Actinopteri; order Cypriniformes; family Danionidae; genus Danio; species Danio rerio. Next base: position 18,376,376 of record NC_141036.1, on the reverse strand, counting down.
TAGTTGACAGCAAGCATCAAGTGTTTATTGAGATTGTGTCTGTCATCTTTCTTTATGAAGCATTAAACAGAAGGGCGTACGTTGACCAGAGTGATGTTCAGCTGACGAGGTGCATTTATTTAGCCTGTAACCTACCCTATAGATTTTTTTTTTTTGCATATAATGTTCTTAAAATTTCATTAAAATGTATATTTATAGTTTTTATATAAAATATAAATATATAAAAGGCCTGGATAAATTATGTATTTTATAAAAGGTTTGTTTATGGACTATGCGCGTCTTGCTGGCGCATCTGTGACCAAGACAGAACGTGTTTGTTTGAGATGATCAAGACCCACGGTATCCAGAGTAAACCACCAAATGAAAAAGAAGAATAAGAACCACATCCATCAGGAGGAACTGTGGATGCCAGAGGAATCTGTCTGAAATAGATGTCTTTTTAGTGAACAAGCATGAATAACATGCAGGTTTTTGAGTATGAGGAATTCCCAGCTTCAACTTACATGTTTTTCATGTTTGTTAACCATTTATTAATATGATTTACCATTAACAAAGCATTTGTTAGTGTAATTATAAACCTTATTATAGTCTGAACTCCAGCATTATAATGTAATATTTGTTCATTAATGGTTCTTGTAAGCACTGATTTGTTAACTAACGTATTAATTAACACTGTAACAGACGTAAATAAGCGTTATCTTACATTTCTTTATGCTGAAGGATAATTTTATTTCTATTGTTTATGGGGGACTTTTATTTTGACAAGAAATCGTTTTTTCAGAGCTAAAAAGTTATGATGAGAGAACAGTATGGATAGCGGACATTTCATGACGGTTTAACAGAGCTCGTATTAAAAAGGACGGTTTATAAGTTTATTCCTTGCTGCCAAATATGTTGAGCTCCTTTTAAAGGAAGTGGAGCAGATGACGTAGGCTCAACGTAGCCATTGTGTAACGAAACGATTGAGCGCATCACCACATTAATATTCACGAGAAGGATTACAAGCTGCTACGACAGACACAATCATCGTGACACCACAGCTACGTTTTACTTGAATTATTCATGATGCAGTGACCGAAGCACTACGCTGAGCTTACGGTGACCTTACCTCATCATCCAAGATCATGACGGGAGAGTAACGCACGCGGAAGTGCGTTAAGAAATACAAACCGAAAGCAGCAAAATACAAAGCAACATAGTTTTGCTGCTGCTTAATGTCTTGTTCATCATGGGTAACACTTTACAATAACAGTACATGAATAATGATGTATTAATATGTTAACTAAACATTACTTTATTATGAACTAATGATGAGTTAATGCATGCCAATCATGAATTAACTTTAACTACAGCATGAGTCACGAGTTCATGTGTGAATAACGGCTACCTTAATTGTTAGTACATGTTTATGCCTAATTTAACCATCATGAACTCATGATATGTTAATGTATAATTATATTGTGACTTTACTTTGAGGGTCACATCATCATTAATCCATTCTTAACTACTCATGAACTCCTTATGCACGTCCATCTAGTATGTTACACTGAATAACAATAGAAAAGTGTTCTGGCAGCATAAACATGAACAGGAATTCATGAGTAGTTAAGGATGAGTTAACAGTAATGTGCCCCTCCAAGTCATAACATAATTATACATTAACAACTTATGAGTTCACGTTAATTACTTTTAGCTTAAACTTAAATGTGAATTAATACATTAATCAACAGCATGTACTAACAAGTAATTAAGGTAGCTGTTATTCACACATGAACTCATGTGACTCATGTTGTAGTTTACGTTAGTTCATGATTACTGCATGCATTAGCTTATCATAAAATCATTCATTCGTTTTCTATTCGGCTAACTCCCTTTATTAATCTATGTTCGCCACAGTAGAATGAACCGCCAACTCATCTAGCATATGTTCTATGCAGCAGATGCCCTTCCAGCTGCAATCCATCTCTGGGAAACATCCATTCACACTCATTGACACTCATACACTACGAACAATTTAGCCTAATTTAACTGTATCGCATGTGTTTGGACTGTGGGGGAAACCAAAGCACCCGGAGGAAACCCAAGCGAACCCAGGGAGAACATGCACACAGAACTCCACACAGAAACACCAACTGACCCAGCCGAGGCTCAAACCAGCGACCTTCTTGCTGTGATTCAACAGCACTACTGTGCCACCACGTCGCCATCATGAATTATGAATTTATAATAAACTAATGTTTAGTTTGCATATTAATACATCATTATTAAAGTACTGTTATTGTAAAGTATTACCAAATCAATTATATAATATAAAAACAGTATATAATTACAAATAAATATCATATAAATAAATTTATAAATTTATCATTTAATTTTATATATATATATATATTCATTTTCAGATAATGATAACTCTTATAAAGACATATTTCTTTTATTCTTTTTTTTTTTTAATTATGCAGTGTCACATTTAGTTGGTTCTTATATGAAAGCAAGCAGCATGACTAGAACGCTATTAAAAGGATTTTCACTCCAGTGTGGTGATACATTAAAGTATTTAGAGGCCTAAAAACACCAATAATACACATGGCCACATCTTATAGTACACACATATCACACAGAATAATGGAAATATAAATACTTTGTGCATGATGTATTCAAATAACTGTAAATATGATTTGCTATCAAGCCATATAAAATGTGATAAAATGTGAATATCTGCAAAGTATATGAAATACAAGTTCATATTTAAATTATATATATATATATATATATATATATATATATATATATATATATATATATATATATATATATATATATATATAATTTTTTTAAATTTAGAAAAAATGGGCAACACGGTGGCGCAGTGGGTAGTACTGTCGCCTCACAGCAGGAAGATTACTGGTTTGAACCTCGGCTGGGTCAGTTGGTGTTTCTGTGTGAAGTTTGCATGCTTTATGAAAATGGTTTTATATTTTGTATCAAAATATTTTAGTGTCTTGTATTTTGTATTTTTTAAATACAGTAAAATACTTTGAAAGTCTACATAATGACATAAAATGCGGCCTCTGATTGATGTTTTCTCAGTTGTTTGCCCAGACTTGAGATCAGAACAGAAAATGTATTAAGAAGGTCATCAATGCTTGAAGTATTGATGGAAATTATGCTCATATAAAGAAAATAACAGACAAATGACAGGGGTATATTTGAGAGCAAGGCAACAATCATTGAAAATGGTATACTGCACAATACCATGAAAAAATATAATATAATGGAAAAAAAAACACCTAAAGACGGTGTACTGGAGTTCACCAAGGGGGTAAACGAAGACTTTAAGTTAAAGAAGAACTGAAAAAATCTTCAGAAAATGAGTAAACTGCACAAATGGATGGATTGCTGATGTAGATGCCAAGACAATAAGACACACCACATAAAAATAAGTCCTACAGTGGTGACATCTACTTCATTGGTTCTTTCAAATGTCAGAATTTTGATGTGCAGGTGCACTTATATAGTTATTGAAGAGGAAAGATGTCAGTCTAAAGATAGCAAAGTGGCACAATACAGTATATGAGACACATATTTAATAATACTCCAGCCTATACAGACAGGTCAAAAACTCTATACTCCAGACTTCGCAAAAACAGATAAGTCCATTTTTACAGATGTCATGTTTTTACAGATGTCATGTTTTATGCTTTGCAGTTGTTACCGCTAAAACACAATTTTATGTGTAGGCCCTGCATATTGTGTTGTGCTCCACCCTGCTTTTCCACCCTGGTCTCTCACCAGCTCTCAGGTTAATTAGCTCCCAGCTGCTAATCATTATGAATCTGCCTGAATCAGAGTGTTTTGGCTTTAAATACAGCCCTCTGAAGCTAGAGAGCTGAGGAACACTTCTCCCCAGCTCTGAATAGGAATAGGAATAGGAATAGGAATAGGAATAGGAATAGGAATAGGAATAGGAATAGGAATAGGAATAGGAATAGTAGCAGTAGCAATTAATTAATTTTATATTTCTTATAATTTTATTGTTCACTTGTGGTTGTGATATTGGTCACTAGTGTTTTTGTAGTTGGATCAAGCCTTAAAGCCAAATAACCTTTATTGTACCATTATTGCGTTTCCGTTGCTATATAGTATTTTGTGTACTTTGAGATTTAAGTTCTAATTCCATATTATTTCACAAATATATTGTGTATATATATTTTTACAAATTCTTTGTTACACCTTTTAAACAAAACTAGACTTAATGTAAACAATTTTAATAACCTCTTTATATAACACCCTTTTAAAATATAAGACTGTTAAGAGATTGTGTAAATTTTACTGGCCACTCAATGGATGAAAACACAATGATGAGATCTAGTCTAACTCATTATCTGCAATGCATGTTTTTTTTTTTTAAAAGATCATTTTCAAGACAGGACTTTCTGTATGTATTTTGTACAATTTTTTTTTTTTTAATGAAAGAGAAACACGAGTTTATAAATGCCTCATGTAGAGGTAAATGCGTTGACCGATAAGCCGAAATTTCCTGCTCGCTTGTAAAAGTATTTTGTGTATTTTAAAATTAAAGATATATAGAATTTTACTTTGATACATTTGTGGCTGCTGTATTTTATAGTTTATATTGATACATGTAAAATTGATGGATTTGGGATTTTATTTTAAAATGTGGTTCAATGTATTTTTGCCCATTCCTGCTCCCTGTGTTGGCTTGTGTTTCCTCTGGGTGCTCTGGTTTCCCCCACAAGTTCAAAGGTGAAGGTGTGTGTGTGTGTGTGTGTGTGTGTGTGTGTGTCCATTATAATTACAAATATGTACATGAATGTTCAATTATGTAAAACATTTTAACTATATCAGGTTTTATTATGCAAAATATTTAGAGAATTGTTACACATTTAGATTGTTTTTTTTTACCGCCTGTTGTTGTAATGTAATTTTTACAGAATTATTCAGTCATAAATTTGAGTTATTAAATCATTATTTTGACTTTATCTTGTACTTTTGATTTAGTAAATTATAATTTTGGCTTTGCTTACCTTACATCGTTTGCACAAAGTAATGTTTTGTCTTGGTGATTGGAGCTTCCAGCTCTAAAAAATATATAAAAATATCTAGTGCAAAGTTCTGCATACAAATATATATATATATATATATATATATATATATATATATATATATATATATATATATATATATATATAATTTAGTATTTTTGACATGAATTTATGACATGTTATATACGGTATGAGAATGTAGAATCTGCAGCCACTTCATCTGACAAAACTTCAATTACTGTCTGGTTTGGATCAGCCACCAAATCAGACATAAGACTGCAGCGGATTGTCAGGACAGCGGAGAGGATTAATTCTGTGCACCTGCCCAACATCCAGATCTCTACACATCTTTATCGATCTTTATTATTAGATTGGTTGCTACCTGTTTTTATAGTCATAAATATACACAACCCTTACTATTTATGATTTGTAACCAAAATGTTGTATTATTTACTTTATCCACTTATGTCATTCTTTTTTCCTGTGTTCATTTGTATGTGTGTACTGTATGTATATGTGCTTCTGAAAAAAAAAACACAAAACATTTCTTGTGTTTGCACACACTTGTCAAATAAATCTCATTCTGATTTCTCTGGACACATTTTTTTAAAGAAATCTCAGCAGCTGAATAACAAACATTATTATTATACATTATTATGCCATCAAACATAACAGATGTTTGGCCTTTCATAATACTAAATATCTGCTACATAACATTGACTGCAAAACATTTATTGTGATTTTAGTGAAATGACATTATACATTTTAAAATAAGCAGTTTCAAGAATGAATAAATGATAGCACTTTAAAATGAGACTAGTTTAAAAAAAGACGTGTTAACACGTAAATTGCGTGTTAACACGTAAATGACGTGTTAACACGTACCAACGTGTTAACGCGTAAATTACGTGTTAACGCGTAAATTACGTGTTAACACGCAATTACGCGTTAACACGTTTGTTGCAGACGTTTTGGCCCTAACGGCCTTCCATATGAGCAGCGTGTTATGATACGTGTTAGCAAAAAAATAAATAAATAACTTCACTGCTACACGTGAATCACGCGTAACGTCTGGCTTGACACTTCACTGCCACACGTGATTTACGTGATGTCTACGTGACGTCAACGTGACGTCTACGTCACGTCTGCGTCTTAAATTGCATGGATTTAATAGCAAAAAAAAATATTTTTTAAGACGTCAGTGAGACATTCAGTGAGACGTTCAGTGAGACGAGTGCACGTTGCAGCGTCAAGTTATTGACCCATTCCGTACGCCATAGAGACGAGCAGAGGAGCGCAGACATCTAAAGTCATCGTAACGTGAGCGCTTTGATGGTCAAATAGGTGTCAAAACGCGGTGTTTAGTGATTATTTATATTAACCCTGATTTGTGTAATAAACAAACGAGTTGAGGATCAAAAGACGTGAAAGAGAAACTATTAAAGAGACAGCGCGCTATAATCCTTCTGTCACCTGTTTTTATCATTATTAATCAAACAACGAGAAAGCCCTCGCTGCTCTTGACTGAAGGACTGCTGTAGCTAAAGTGTTTTTCTTAGAGTGAAGATGCTTAAAGCACAGTTTGTTTCATAATTTTATTTTATTGTATTTATTTCTCTTTCCTTTGCAGGGTGGAAAATAACTATTTATACACTTGAAGTCAGATTAGCCCTCTTGAATATTAGCAACCCTTTTCCTCCCCAATTTCTGTTTCATGGAAAGATTCTTTTTTTTAACTTATTTCTGAACATGATAGTTTTGATATCTAATTTCTAATGACTGATTTCTTTTATCTTTGCTCTGATGACAGCACATAATATTTTACTAGATATTTTTCAAAATACAAACATTCAGATTAAAGTGCAATTCAAAGGCTTAGTGTAATTAGGCAAGTCATTGTATAACAGTAGTTTCTTCTGCAGACAATCAAAAATATATATTGCTTAAGAGGGCTAATAATATTGACTTTAAATTGGTTTCAAAATATTTAAACCTGCTTTTATTCTAGCTAAAATAAAACAAATAGAAGAAAAAATATTATAGGAAATACTGTTAAAATTCCTTGCTCTGTTAAACATAATTTGGGAAATATTTATAAAAAAAATCTCAGGAGTGCTAATAATTTTGACTTCAATTGATAATCGTTTTGAATAATTGTGATTACAATTATGACCAAAATAATCGTGATTATGATTTTTCCCAAAATCGGACAGCCTTACTATTATATATGTATTTTTAAGTACCAAAAAAATCAAAACACATGCTTAAAATTCCAACATAATAGTAAAAATAATTAAAATAAATAACTTTAAATAATTATTTAAATTTTGCTCACTCACACAACGTGCTTGTCAACGTGTCGTAAAGGCAAAATCAAAACAAAAATGGCAGAGAAACATAAATGCAGTGATTCTTCAGAGGCGAAAAAAAAAAAGATTAAATTTTGACAAAGCCAACCTAAATTTTGGTTTTATTGAAGGCCAAGACAAGTTAAAACCGATTAATTTATATTTTCTATACATATTATTAAATATTTATATTACACAAACACACACACACACACACACACACACATATATATATATATATATATATATATATATATATATATATATATATATACATACATACAGTACATACACAGTACATACGTGTGTGTGCGTGCGTGTGTATTTATATGGTGGGGGGGTCCAATGTTTGTATATGTTCATGTTCAAAAATGGCCGAGAAACATAAATGCAGTGATTCTTCAGAGGCGAAAAAAAAGATTAGACAGTTTGACAAAGCCAACCTAAATTTTGGTTTTATTGAAGGCCAAGACAAGTTAAAACCGATTAATTTATATTTTCTATAAATATTATTAAATATTTATATTACACAAACACACACACACACACACACACACATATATATATATATATATATATATATATATATATATATATATATATATATATATATACACATGCATACATACACAGTACATACGTGTGTGTGCGTGCGTGTGTATTTATATGGTGGGGGGGTCCAATGTTTGTATATGTTCATGTGGGGGGGCCCCAGAGAAAAAGGTTGGGAACTACTGTGGTAAATGACATATTTACATGCACACACTTCTTCATCAAAGTATGTAAGATGCTAGTTGTTACAATATTCTATAGTACAACCTAGTATAAAGTATAGTATTTTAAGGAAAATTTTGACGATTTGTTTGCCCAAAGCCCATTATAAACACTGAAATGCTGCCTCTTTAAAATATCATCTAAGATGTCATATTTAACGTTACAATAACATTTATTTGACTTATCTGATTTTTCAATATATTTAAAAATATTACATAATTTTTTGGCTAAAATACACAAACCAAAATGTCCAATGGGTGGCGCCAAATCTCTATCTTTGTCACTGAATTGTTAATTCAGATTCATATAAATCGGCTCATTTACAAATAAAGTGACTCGCTAAGAATGACACGCCTGGAGATTTCTTGTTAACCTCATTTATGTGCTTAAATCTTTGTTTCAAATAGTAACAACATAAGAGGTGTTTAAAATGTCTATATTGTTGTGAATAGAGTACAAGAAAAGCCACTTGAGTTTTCAACATAATGTTTGCTTTATGTGACCGGAAACCGAAAGCAGGCTTCCCCAAACTTTAAGATAAACATCCTTTTTGCGCACTTACACAAGGACAATTTGAAATTTGAGGCTGGTTTAAATAAATGTCCATATATTAAATAAATGTCCATATGCATATTATAACATAACTGGTATATCAGTTTAATTTTACATTAGCCTGTGTAGATAAAGAAACACCTATTTTTAACTATTTTCAGACACCCCCAAACCTGCCACCCTCTTAATTCACACTCTGTAGTTCGCCCATAACAATGAATCAAGCAAAAGCCAGCGATTCTTAATTTGACTTTTCAGTAATCGTCTACTCTTTCCTGTTAATGACCCCTGACCTACTTTCTGCTGAATCTGCACTTTACAATCTGAATTTCTAGTTTTAAACTTTATAATATTGAATTTGATGTTGAATTTATTCATCTTGAAAATTTTAAACTTTGTTTTTAATAACTCTGCAGTGTAAAAATTCAGTAACTTTCAAACTTCAAAAAATTTCAAAAAATTCAAACTTTCAGAAGTTTGAAAATGTGTCTATAAAAAAATCCAGTCTTGAAAAATTCAGTTGTCTTACATTTTTAGATGTTCAATATTCAAATTAAGAAATTAAAATTAAAAAAAAACTTTAACGGCATACAAAATTTCTGATTTTTTAAAATACAATTGTCAATAATTCAAATTCAGATTGTTTTGGCATATTATTAGCTCCACACTTACTGATTACTTTTTTCATAATTTGCACACAATAATGTTTCAGATACAAATAATAATAATAATAATAATAATAGTCAATGATCTTGTTTTTTTATTTTTAGTTTTACTTTAAACAGTGAAAGTGCTATACTTCTGGGGTTTCTGCTTAGCAGCAAATAAAACAAATCCTTCTTTATATTCAAGACAAAAAAGCTTCCTATAAAAAATAAATTTTATATTGTAGTAGTTAAACAAATAAAAAGAAAAGAATTTAGTTTTTATATGAAACTCAGTTTCAATCTATTTTAAGTATTTTTTTATTTTCAGAAAGATGAGGGTCTTTTCTTCAGACAGAACAGATCTGATTGATTTGACTGTCACCTGCCATTTTAGAGGATCTGAAGCAGAAATTATCTGACTGAAATGAGCTTATGAAGGAATAATGTAACGGGGCTCTATTACATTTAACATTTTTTAAAAACCCGACATTTTCACTACCGATTAAGGTCTCACAGGGCTCGAAATGAACCTTTTTTTCTTGGTATCACTGTTGCTCCTAACTTCAAAAATGTAGGCGCACCAGACAAAATTTAGTCGCACCCACCAAAAATGATGAGCAGCGTTACTATACCTTTTATATTAACAGATTCTATTATATATTAACACTCTAATCACAATTAACAAATAAACACAAATCTGCATGCACTCACCGGCCCTGCACTCACTTCTTGATGTGAATGAGATGAACTGAACTTATTATTTGCATACGTCATTTTAGTAGCAGTAACGGTCTTTTTATGACCTGCAATATTAGTCTCGTCTCAGTGAATGTATGATCTTTAGCGATGGTATCAATTGCACGATCCACAGCATCATGGCGATTAAATGAAGGATTAAATAATGTTACAACATCTCGTGTGTAGATACAGTGGCAAATACTGTTAACCTACCTGAAAACTCCGTCCCACCAGCTTTACGGTGAATGACTTTCATAGCAGATTTTAAACACTGGAAGACTTTTATCCATTCTTCGAAAAGTATAAATGCTGGATTGACATTCAGCACATGATCACTAATCATATGTGCCATGAGTTGTAACTCTAGCTGGTTTCTAAAACTAAGACTGTGTCCGAAACCGCCTACTACTCAGTAGGTACTGCATTTGAATTTAAACGTACTACTCGCCGTTAGAAAAGTACATTCTATACAGTATGAATGTGAAAAGTATAAATGGAATTCGGACGTACTACATCTGCCATTTTGTCATGGTCACGTGACCTACCTGCGTCAATTGCGTTGCTTTACTCCCATTCATGAATTCTCTCGCGGGGCATCATGGGATAGCGCAGCATGCATGGGATGCGCACTCTAGAATCTCGCCGGAAGTAGTAAGTCATCCGGGTACTTCTCGCATACTGGTTTTCGAATTCTATGAATTCGGACATACTACTCAGCTCACATACTGATTTTAGCATACTATATAGTATGGAAGTATGCGGTTTTGGATGCAGCATAAATCTGTCAAATTGTTTTCTTTCGAATCCAGCCCTTTACATTTTCGTGGCTGTGGCACCCTGTCATCGGAACTGAGCAATCGACAGCTGATATTAATCAATCCCTTTGCATTCTGTTCTAGCGCGGTGGGCCAATAAGAAGAGCTTGAAGGCGGGGCAAGCATTGCAGACTTTTTTGTACATATTCTCTCTTATCGTTTTAGATATTAGTCTAAATCATTCGGTTTGTGATGCATACCGAACCGAAAGTCTTTTACCGAACGGTTCAATACGAATACGCGCATCGTTACACCCTTAATATATATATATATATATATATATATATATATATATATATATATATATATATATATATATATATATGCTTGAAATTTGCGAGTGTATTCTAATTGAGAATGTGCAAATCCTCTTGCACGTACGACTCCCCCTGGATACGCGGATGTGTTTTGAGACTTTCCTGGCATCAGCCAGCAACTCGTACCTTTTAGCCAATCAGACGAGAGCTGTATTGGACGTGACCAACTACACACTTTTTGTGGAGTCTGATCCTCTCCAGCATGGCGAACAGAGAAAGAGATGCACATGCTTCAAGCCAGAACTATTAAATTCCCTGACTTTCACTAACTAAAAACTTAATTTACATATCTAATAAACCTAAACATTAGCTGTTGTTGTGCTTTAGTTGCCTAATATGTAAAATAGACTCTGTAATTCAGTAATATATATATATATATATATATATATATATATATATATATATATATATATATATATATATATATATATATATATATATATATATTAGGGGTGTCACGATTCGATTCGATTTTCGATTATGAATAATTAATTAATTAATAACAAATTAATTATTTGTAGTCTACCGTTTAAACTACCTGACCTGTATGGTCTTTGTTTTACCCATAAACAAATCATACAGTAAATGAATAAAGGCAAGTTACACACATAATTACCACCTGTCAATTACTTTTTTCTTGTGAATAGGCAGTGATCTGTGTCGTTATTATGGCGTCGGTAAAAAAAAGGTGCACAACCAACAGGAACCAGCCAACAGTATCTGAGGTTTTCGCTAAAATGACTAAGTACTAGTGTGAAAGTAAAAGATTGAAGCAGTCTTAACTAGGTTAATTAGGTTAACCCGGCAGGCTAGGGTAATTAGGCAAGTTATTGTATATTGATGGTTTGTTCTGGAGACAGTCTGAAAAACAATTAGCTTAAAATGGTTCATAAAAAATTAAGAACTGCTTTTATTCTAGCCAAAATAAACAAATAAGACTTTGTTCAGAGGAAAAAATATTATCAGACATACGATCAACATTTCCTTGCTCTGTTAAACATCATATAGGAAATATTTTAAAAAGAAAAAAACAACAAAGGGGGGCTAATAATTCTGACTTCCACTGTATATATATATTTACAGTAATTTTTGTAATGTTTTTAAGAAAACATTCAGTTCATCAAGGCTACATTTATTAAATGTAAAAAATGTTAAATTGTTAAATATTTATCAAAATTTTAAATAACTACTTTGTTATTGTTTGTAGTTTCAAATAAAATTATTACTCCAGACATTATTGCTTTTGTTACTATTACCATTAATAAATATAATAATAATTAATATTAGGTATTTCTGAAGGATCATGTGACTGGAGTAATGAAGCTGAAATTTCATCTTTAAAATCACTGGAATAAATGAATAAATTAAATGATAAACTACTTTTGAACAGTTATTTTATAGTGCAACATTTCACAATTTGTATTTATGATGAAATAATTGCAGCCTTGGTGAGCAAAAGAAGCTTAGTTTAACATATTTAACAATCATACTGACCCCAAACTTTTGACCAGTTGTGTATAGAATATTTTATAAGCGAAAATGTGCACTTTAATTTTAACAACCCACAGACATTGTCACCGAATATAAAGCAGAGGTCAGACTTTCTCATATATACAGAGCCTCATTTCAATTTTCAGGTTTTGTAAAAATCGATCTATTGAATTAATCAATCTATTAAAGAAACGTTGGCTAGAATTCTGCATTATAGGCTTAAATTATAGAGAGACATAGCAGATGAACCGAGACTGCATCAGATCAATGTAAATCTTTCTTTCGAGCTGTCAGTGCGGAAATGAACAAAACAACAGGCCTAATACAACATATTATACGATTAAAATATGGAAAAATTAACAGATAGTAATTTCGGTCAATTTTCCTGACGGATAAACCGAGATCAGGCTGGATAAGCAGCTCTCGGTAATATTTCAGCATGCTTTCACCTTCGCATTTACTGGTAAGAATGACATGCTCATCATTTTCTCTTCATATAGCCGTATATATGGCTATTACACGATCATAATACACTGTGATACAGCCTGGGTCGTTAGTTAGTTGCATTGTTTTGTTTTCTCACTACAATCGATCCGCTCAATAGGGCAGAGACAGTCTCATTCAGGCGATCTCGGACTGATTGATTTGGCGCGGATGCGAGCGCAACTGCTGGATATATGCCAAACAAACTAACGGGGGAAACGAGACAGATTCCGAAACAAACGTCTAGGTGTGAAAGCACCATAAGATTGTATTTGCACACAATTGACAGACATTCGCAGCACGCAGCTCTGGCTCAATCTGTCAGTCAACAAGGCAGCACTGTACACTGGCCCGAGCGTCTCGCACGCTGGCTCCGGGCTATCGGGCAGTCCTTATTGTCGAGCCCTGAAGGTTTAAGCTCTGCCGATGGGTCTCCTGCGTCTGCACAGTTTAACAAGCACTTCAACAAGCGTGTTTTTTCCCACTTGGCAAGCCAAGCTGACGTGACAAGGGGGCGTGGCAGCATCGACGATTCTATTTTTTGATTCGATAATCGAAATCGAGCATAAATTTCGATCGATTTTCGATTAAAATCGAAATCGTGACACCCTTAATATATATATATATATATATATATATATATATATATATATATATATATATATATATATATATATATAAAAGCATTTTTTTAATCTTAAAATGAGTTTATTTTTTCTTTATTAAGCTAGAAACTAAAATGACAACATAAACTAAGTGTTTATTTGCTTATCTCGAGCTGTAGTAAACTATTTTCAATTAAATTATTAAACTAAAGACAACCACTGCAGTAATGGTGATCCACACCGTGGTGGCCATTCGCTAGCTTGAGTAATTGTTTATTTAAATTATATTTATTATTTTAAAATACAAATTAAAACATTATTAAAAAACATATCTTGACTGTGAAATTATGAAATTAAACAGACAAGCACGAAAAGGTCTGTGCAGACTCTCATTTTACAAATCGCGCATCACAACGAATGAAAAAAAATGAAACCGTGAAAATAGTTTGATAGATTGTTTTGGCGCTAAAGCATATAGCGGGCTTGTGTTAAAGCACTTCACCTCAGATGTTATTCGTTCCTCTCGTTTATGCTGTAGATATCTGACTAACAAAATATACATCAAAATTAAGTTACACATTATACAAAACGAGATTCATTACAAAAAGATACATTTTCAAGAAAATATGTTTATATTTATTTAGTTCGTGTCCGCCTTAAACAACAGCAGGAGGATGATGCTTCGCTCCGTGGAAAAAAAGCTGTTGCTGTTGTAAACGTCTGTCATATATTTGCTGCAATTTTAATATGTCATTGTTTTAATGATTATGTCTTGAGCATCTGATTTTTCCTCTGTGATTATGTCCTTTAAATATATAAAGGCAGGTTCTTTTACCGTCGACAAGAGACAATTGTGGTATTACAGAGCGGTATTAATAGTGGTATTAATATTTTCAAAACAAATATTTTAATATTACAAAGAAAACAGAAGCTTGACATCAAAATATCTTATTATTGTCTTAACAAATACCCTTAAATAAAGCAGTCTTTAGTTTACAGCAAGCATCAATTGTTCATTGTGATTGAAATTGTGTCATCTGTCATATCTTTCGTCTGTCTTTTCAGGGTTTTTTTCTTGTGAGGCACGGCTTTGATGACATGAAACTTTGCTGGGTAGCTGTGCTGGTTTGCCAACACTTGTTTATGTCTGTAATATTTTAGCATCTTTATAAGGGTGGTTTTGTTTTACATGGTGAAACAGGTTGTGGTGTTGCCTGCTTTGGATGACACGAGTCGTCTAAGCAGTTTGCGGTGCACGTTGCTCTGTTTTGTGTCGGATAGTGAAAAACTAAGTAGCTCATGAAGTCTAGTGACGTTTCTTGTCAACAATGTCTGTGACTCTGACCTTTTTTACCTTATTTCTTTCTTACTCCTTTCAGTACAAATAATTGTTTGGAAAGACAGGTTGTTGATGTTGTGTTTATAAATTTGCTGCAATGGTTTTGTTTTCATTTCCCCACTATGAGAGCGCAGCTGGACTTACGTGTGGATTACAGTGCACGCAACACACGGCAGAAATATGTTTGTAAGGAACATTTTTACCCGAGAGCTTTTCGCATCTGGAAATGTTGAAATCCCGATTTGCTGCTCGTCTCCTTTTAAAAAAGACACTGTTCCAGTTGGTGTTGATTGTCCTCTACAGATTTGGTAAGTGATCAGTGGTCTTTGTATAGTTTGTTTGTATTATCAGCAGTACTCTTTCAATGTTTCAATACATACCTTAGTTAAAAGGATTTAGTTACTAAGTTTACAGTATGTTAATATAACTACAATAATATGGACTGAAAGATCCTCTGTAAATCCGCTGCTCTCCGAGTTTAAACATGTAAACACCGCAATCAAACTATTACCGTTGTATAGGATTTTCACTGCATTTAGTGACAAGACAGTCTATACACACCAAGAAACACAGAAGTTTTTTTTTTTTTGTCCCATTTGCTGTGCGTTATCAAACATTGCATTAAAATTACACTCTTCCTGCAGTTCCTTGAATCAAATGTCTCGTTTGTCACGCAGGGCATGCATGAAATGTATCTGAATGAAAGTAAAACAACCAAACTGCATTTACAGTGGACAAATTAAGAATTTGGTAAATAATTCAATTACTAATGTCGTTGTAAAGACAGTTGCTGTCTTACTCCTCTTTGTCTGTGTGTTTGTTTTTTCTCTGTAAAAATCACCACATGGCCAAACGAAAACTCACATTTTTATGCAAAGCCTTCCCTTTTTCTATCCCCCGACACTCCCACCTAAACAGAGATGGACTCACCCACTTTCCTAACTTTTTCCAAACTAGAGGTGTGAAAATACCCTGAAGAGACAGAAGGCGACCCTTTAATGGCGTACTTACACTATGCTATTCGAACCGTGCTCAGGACTGTTTCCCGGATAGTTTGAGAAGTGTGAGTGCTCTGAATCTGGCTCAGGCATGGTTCACTTGGCTAGCCCTGGCCCAGTTGGAAGAGGTGTGCCAGAGCGCGGTTTACTTGGGCTTTGGTACGGTACACATATGTGTGTGTGTGCAAAATGCACCTAAGCCCGAAACTGAAAGCGAGACATGACTTTTAAGGGACTGTTTCATATGAATTAATTAATCATTCTTACTGTTTAATGAACGAAAACTGACGTAGTTTATGAAGGATGCAAACCCCTCACTGCACGACAGCTGCACCTTTAGCAAACCTCTTAATTCCTGCAGCACGAGGACTTTATGATTGTTTATGAGCGTTAAAAGTGGCTGATCTCTTGGGCAAAATATTTGACTGCCTGTTACTGCATATTAAACGACTAGAACGATATAACTAAAAAAATCTTCACTGTGCTGAGCGAAAGCGCTTAATGAACAGCGCATTATCGTTAATGTAAGCGTGCACAGGCCCGAATGTAATGTGAGTGCGGGCTGTCGGGGGAGACAGAAGGGGGCCCAAGCGTGCTTTGGCCCGGTTCAAGGCAACTGTACATAGTGCGAGTAGTACACCCCAAGGGACTTTATATTGTATTGTATTACTTTACCCTCAGCATTGCAAATAAGATCAGCATGTCCTGCTGATTTTTCAGACTTTTGAAATGTAAAACTCCAAATGATCGCCTAAACAAGATTTGGCAACAAAACTACCAAAATAAAATATTGTATTTAATGCAAACACCAGTAAATGAGAATTTTCAACTGGTTAGCACTAAGTCAATAAAATCCAGCCAAATATAGTCTATAGCTTAGACTACAGGAGGTTTAGTACAATTTATGCTAATTCATCAGAATCAGAGAATTTGAGATAAAATCTTGTCTCAAATCTCAAAGACTTCAGTTTTGATTCTCTGAGCAGATTATCTGGCAATGTGAGCAATTTAAAGATAAAATCTTGCAACTCGCGATCTTCTAGAACACACATCGGAGCCTGCCCAGTAGGCCTATCAAACTGATCATGTCTAATATTTTAAATCGGGCTTATATGACAGCTGTTCCAAGCTTTTCTGCATCACCAAAGCCAAGAACTGAGGAGAATTGTGTTGGTTTTAACAAATAAAAATATATAAAATATAACTTTTTAAATAATCTTGAATATCCTTTTTTTACAAGACAGATTTAACATTATTCGTGTACAGACATTTATGACATGTCTAGCAGGTACTAAAATTTGCCAGTTATAGCCATAAACCATACATATTTTCTGTTAGCTATGGTTAGAAAAGAGGAGATAGTATAAAAACATTAGGTCTGCATTTAGTCCTGTAAACCGAGAAAGAGTAGTTTAAAATATAAGAGGATTTTTTTTTTTATCAGTACCATGTTTGCAAACATTCAGGATGCGTGCACAGGGAGGTGGCAGAAAAAAAACGGGATCACTAGCATTTAAACTAGCATTTTACCTGACATCCGATGCGATACAGAGTTTGTTGTTGTCTTAAAAAAATACGACATATTGATTACATATAATATATATTATTTATATAATGCTTTTAGTGTATTATAACAGCTTGTCATCCAGTGATAAGACAGTGATTTGGCAAAATTAACGTTAAAGTGAGAGGCAATCATCTGACAGGTCCATTTGCAATAGCACCCTCCCAATGAATATTAAATAAGACGAAATGGCCAAGCATTCAGCCTAAAATATACAATCTCATTGAAGCTCCAAGTGATTTTACAAGAGAGAAGTTAAAGGCCTGCAAATCTTTGGATGCCAACAATGTTGTTCTGTGTGTTCATGTGCAAGAAATAACGCTCCATGATTACCTGATTTAACACTATGTAGTGCTAAAAACTGAGGTGCCAGGCCAAATACAATGAGGCAAAAGGACTGCATTCTGACAGTGAACTGCACCTGTACTGCAGGGTATGTGAACTTACACAAAGAAGTAAAGTTAATTTTATATTCGCACATCCTGACTTTCTCCTTAAAGGGTCACGAAACACATTTTTTGAGCTGTTGACAGTCTTATATGTGTCCCACACTGCTAAACACTATTAGGACACATATATCTCACTAAAAAGAAAAAATTGGTTGTTTTTGCGTTATTTCGAGCAAATTTGTACTTCTGGTTTGAAACTAATTTTGAAGCTGCGTCACAGCCATGAGATCTTAGCGTGCAGACTGGACGTCAGTACCTGGGTGTCCCATATTACGTCTCTGAGTGTGTTGTATTTATTCATGAGTAAGGCTTGGTTCAAACCAATCAGCGCACTCCATTATGTATGTGCTGCAACTTCATTAACATGCATGCTAGGTTCAAAGACTGTACAGTGCTCGAAATTAACATTTTTGCTTGGTAGCACCGGTGCTCCTAACTTTAAAAATCTAGGCGCATCAGCCAAAATTTAATCGCACTTATAGGCACCATTACTACATGTTTTATACAAACATATTTATTGCATTTGAAATCAACACTAATCAAACTAACAAGCAAAAAAAAAAATATATATATATATATATATATATATATATATATATATATGCTAGCGTGAGGAAAAAATATGTCTCAATAAAATCCCGTTATCACAAGAAAATAGATTTTTATAACATAACTGAGTGACCAAAAGGTACACGGACTGCTCACCGGCCCTGCACGCACTGCTTGACATGAATGAATCTGTTAACGATATAACTGTGCTGTTCTCCCAGGTCGGGTCTGATATTGCACTGATGTTTTTGACAAATACTGTACCTTATTATATGTACACGCCATGTTAATAGCAATACTTTTTATGAGTAGCGATATTAGTTTAGTCAGCGTAAGCCCGTTTGCGATGGTGTACGTGGTGTTAAATTTGGCATATAGCTGTCACTTGTATGGCGGACAGCATCTGCCAATTATATGAAGGATTAAACAGAAGCTCTTGTGCTAGATGTGGCAAACAGTTACCTGAAAATCCCATCCCACAGATATTTTATGGCGGACTTGAAGCCGACAGAAGTCTTTTATCCACTCTTCGAAAAGTGTAGATAGTGGATTAACATTCAGCACATGATCACTAGTAAGATGTGTCATTATTTGTAACTTAAGGTGCCATGGTTTCTAAAAGAAAATCTGTCAGTGTTATCTTCAATCGCATCTTCAGCGCTTTAAAGTTTTTCGCGGTAGTAGCTCTCTCTGTCATACCAAGCCAGAAGGCATTGACTGAGTGATTGGTAGCTGATATTTCACTGCTAGAGCAGTGGGCCAATAAGAAGAGTGTGAAGGTGGGGCAAGCATTACGGACTTGGCTTTGTTTACTGCTGTAAGTTGACATGACAACTGTTTTAAACCATTTCTGCATGCTGCGTTTCAAGTGCAGAGATGCATTCTGTGTGAATGTCTCCCGAATCAGCGCATGTAGTAAACATTTTGCAGTAAAAACTGGTCGCACACAACAATTTATTGCACTCGCAAAAATGCTCCAAAGTATATTTTGAGGTCGCATAGATACAATTTTGGGCGCATATGCGACCAAAATGGTCGCAATTTATGAGCCCTGCTGTACCTGAAATGGTGTTCAGACGGCAGAGAGACAACACACGTCGTGTTGCCAAAAGTTGTGGGTAAAGAATAGGAATTGTTTAGAGATACGGGTCACCAGTGTTGCTTTCATAATGTGAAGGTTTTGTTTTCATTTTCGCTCTATGAGAGCGCTGCTGGATTTACGTGTGGATCAGTGCTCGCGATGCGCGGCAGAAATGCATTTGTTTGGAACATTTTTTTCTTTAGAGCATTTCTCATCAATGGTGAGATTCGGATTTGCTTTTCGTCTCCTTTAAAAAAGACGCATCTCCAGTATGAGCTGATTGTCCTGTCTACAGAATTGGTAAGTGTATGTGATCAGCGGCCCTTTTTTGTTCATTCAGATGGCATAGTTATAGTTCGTATGGTCAGCATTACTCTTTCAGTGTTTAAAGACAGACCTTAGTCAAAATGATTTCTAAGTTACTTAGTTTTACAGTACGTTAATATCACTAAAATATTAAAAGATCCGCTGCAAATGCTGCTCTCTGTGTATAAACACGTGAACACTGTAAGCAAACTATTGCTGACCATCGTGTTGAATTTTCGCCGTATTTTGTGTCAGGATAGTCTACACAAAATAGCAAAATCATATTAGCAGCCAATGACTATCAAGTACAACATTGTTCCCAGTCAAATAAACAGTGTTAATGTTGTTTTCAAGTCATACTTGCAGGTTATTTCAGACCGAATATTCAAAGTGCCTTGGTAAACAATCTAAGGGTGCAACAAATATGGCCAACCAGACACATAATTATTTTGCTTTTATTCAACAAATGAGCTAACTTTGCCCAGGGAAGACTCGATGGTCAGTTGTAACCCAATTCCAAGGTATATATGACCCAAAGGAATGTGCCATGCAGCACTGAACAAAGAATGGTTCAGGACTCCCATAAGCTCTTTGCTTAAGACTGATGTTTTAATTTAAACTTTACTCTCTCTTTATGTGTAATCATGTGCTTTGCAATGTTTGCCTTACTCCTGTATTGATATTATGGTTTCAATACTCCTGCATACAATGTTTAACTCTACTGAAGCTAAACAAGCTCATAAAATGTTCATGTTTAGAGTTGTTTTGAAGCTAACTTGCTGTACTAATTGATCATTGACATTTTATCTTAAAACGAGTGCAACATATTAACATTTTAAGAGACTTAAACATTTCTGCCTCAGTTTGCATCAAATTTGCCTATGCAAATTTCTCTTTCTTGAACAAAGGGCCATTAACCATGATGCAGAGAGGTTAGTTTCTAATTGGTCAATTTTTGATGGAGGGTGGATCCGAACCCGCTATATAAAGCTTGTTCAAAGCAATGCCCTCTCTTACTTGAACCATGCTCTCTTAAACCGCAACCTCTTCAACTTGCTCTTCTTCAGAAAGAGCTCCTCTTCAACTCTTTCTCTAAAAAGTAACTCTTCTCTGAAACCTCTTCAACTGCAACGACCTATAAACAACACCTAAGCAGAGAAACCTCCAAGAAAGCAGGCGGAGACCCAGACGGAAAGGGTCAATCACACAGCTCGGAATTTTACATCTCAGATACCTTCTTTTCTTTGTTTTCCATCGAGAGTCTAGTTAAGTTTAGTGCGTCGCAAACCAGTAGTCATCGCGTCTGGCCGTGCCGCTTCAAACTTCAAACTAACGACTCCACCTCCATTCTCAAACCTCGCGGGGACAAGGGACAACAACCCGCCACGTGCTCAACAACGGGAGCTTCTTAACATCACATGGACATACCCAAGTAGACTTCTCAACACATCTCAACTGATGTAAACTAAATGCAACTTTAAAAGACCCTAGAAGGGTTATATTGATTGTTTGGTTTGGTTCGCTTGGTTTGCTCTTACAAACTCTGAGGTTTTCCCATCATTATATTCTCTCAACCTCTTACTTTAAATTCTTTACTCTTTTCTACACTTGTATGAATGTGTGGTTGTCTTAAGTGTTAGTTTTTGTTAGATTAGTCAAAGTGTAATTTTGTATAAGGAAAGGTGCCTGTGTATATTTATGAATCTAATGTCTTTAACTTCAATCTTGTTACCCTGCTCAAACATAAATGGGTTTTTATTTTGATAGCAATAGCCATAATAAACTCGACTGCCCACTCAAATGATCGCTGAACGATGCCCCGTTAAGCTAATCCGCTATATATATATATATATATATATATATATATATATATATATATATATATATATATATATATATATATATAATGGTGTGGAAGATATGCGAGCACTGTAATCTAGATCATAACTCGCTACTTTGATTGAATGGCTGAAATTAAATGGCTGTGTGCTACTGTTATCTTGTAATATAATACATACCTAATTGATGCATCAGCTTGCATATAAGGAACAATTTGAGAATTTACAAAGTTCAAAATAAATAGCTGTTTGTGTATATTTTTCACCTTTGACACATCACTAAACTCAGTACATACTGAACATGTATAAGTTTGTGTACTATACCTGTGGCCTCGGTGTAGACTTTGGACTCATCAGTGCTGGTCACTTTGCAAGTAATGAATGTTTTCCTCCCCTCTATTCGATCTAGAGCACAGTGGATTATAACCACACTACCCAGAGGTACTGGACTGTACAAGAAAACAGATTAACATAAATCAAAACATTTATTCATGCCACAACTGCCTATAAAAGACTAAAACAATAGCTCACCTGCGATAGTTTATGTTGAGATTGGCAGTCACACTGGGTCCTGACAGGTAGCCAGCAAGCGTACCTGTTACTGTGTCAATCATTGTGGCTATGGCTCCACCATGTACATGTCTGCCACACAGAAAAAAAGCATGTTTCCAACCCATTCTTCACAAATGCAACTTTGGCAAACTATTTCACATTTTTCTTTTTATTAAATGTACACAGTCAAACCAAAAATTCAGACACCTTTACCATTTCTCATATTAAAAGTATTTTTGGTATAATGTTTAGAAAATAGTACTGTTTCAAAAAAAAAAAAAAAAAATAGCATCTTGATGAAGTCAAATAACATATTATTATAAATAATAATAATATGTTATAATAGTATAATAGTAAATTATAATGAATACTAGTATATAGTATGACAATAGCCCTTTTCATACAGTGATAGTATAAATATCCGGAAAATTTAAGGAACGACTTTACCGGTAAATTCAAAAAATTATTGTTCACACAGGCGAGGAGGTTACATTTTTTTTCCGGAAAAGATCTTTCACACATCCATTCCAAAATATAAAAATATAGAGGAACACTTTCGAGATGTACATGATATGTGTGTGTGTGCTGGTGCTCATCAGCTGCTTCGTGGGCACACGTTACACATCAAGAAACTGGAAGCAGAGCTTGAAGGTAAACAAATCGATTATTATTTACACAGTTGACATTAAGAAGGAGCATAGAAACGTTATCTGACTAACATCCAGTAGCTAAATGTGTCTGGAAAAAATATTCAAAGGCTTTTATTGTCATTAACGGCGCGGATGTGAATGCGTCTGAGTTTTCTCATTGGCTAAAGTAGACGTTTCACGTCAGCCCCTTCTAGACATGCAGGCGCTCTTTCCGGCAATCTTCCTTCTGCCTCACAGAGCAGCATTACGGCAAATTACCTGTAATTTTACAAGTTCTCTTTCCGTAAAATAGAAAGAATGAATTTACCGGTGTTTTCAAAAAGAGCCTGTTCACACATACAGACCTTTCCGGAAAATTGCCGGTAATTTTCTGGAAAGGTCTGTATGTCTGAAAGGGGCTAATATTTCCACATTTACTAATTTAGTCCTGTTGTAAATTTATGTAAACCTGAACTTCATTCTTTTTTCTAGATTCGCTGAAGCATGTTTTAGTCCATTCTATGAAGAGGTTTGAGTATAATACCTTTATTTTACTTACATTTTTTACTTAAATTAACTATAATGTTCTGTGTCTGAATATTCTTTAGTTGGACAGTAGAATAGAGCTTATTCGTACCCAGGTGCACCCTCTAGTAAATGTCCTGGCTGGAACAGACAAATGCAGATTTTTTCCTCCTTATTGAAAAATGCCACATATTCAAATGTTGCACCTTGCTCATTAACACTTCTCGTGAAAAGTCGAGCTTTGGCCTGGATCAGTTTGCTGATGTATATGCCACCTACCAGACAAAAACAGGTTTGATTTTACACTTAAAATAGCAGCATTATTTATTTAATTTTTACTGAAACAGTGACTACAATTAAATATGCCAACCCATTTCACTTACCAGTAGCATGTTTAATGGAGCGGTTGTAGCTGGGCAACTTCCTCCAAGGCCCAGTTTTATTCTCATATGTTTCAGTGTCAGTGTCACACTGTGCATTATAATGGTCATAAAACTTGCGCATCTCTGGACTCCAAGATGGGTTGGGTTGGCTGAAGTCCTGCAGCTGAGATGAAAACGTCCACAGTGAAATTGCCTGGATCAAGAGTGACATTACAGGTAACAATTTAGATTGGCTATATTACTAAAACTAAGCTAAAACTATTTTATTATAATTAAGTAGATTTGCAATAAAGTAAAAAACAGACATATTACTGGAAATAACTTAACATTTACATAGTGTAAGTAATTAAAACACACACACACACACACACACACACACATGCAGTCTACATATGCAGAATGGGTGGTGGACCTTTTTGCAGTTAGTCAACTCATTTTGTATTTAATTCTGAAATTTAAATAATGCATTTTAGTGAGATTTTAAAGACTATTTTGAGTTGGATTAGCTGGTTGGTGTTCATAAGAACACATTTTAATGTACCAAAAACATTTCCTAAATATTTAAAATAAAATAAACATGAATAAATATTTATTTAAAAAAAACTAATTTCTTACATCATATATCATTAAAAAAAGTAACCTGTTAAAGTTTTAACGTTACATTAAAAATTGTAGTCTATTGCTATTTATTTGTGAAATAACAAACTGGCCAGCACATTCTACTTTCCTCAGTCAGAATTAGGCCACTTGAATAATAAGAGATAATAATTCAAACATAATAATAATAATAATAATAATAATAATAATAATAATAATAATAATATTTAGAATAACATTTAATTGAAAAATGTTTTCTCTCTTTAACAACAATACAGTAGGTCAGTAGTGAAAGATGACCTCACTTACGTCAAATTGTATGTGTTCTTGCACAGCTGGATGTTGGACTAAAAAACAATTGTTTGCACTGGTTAAATCAGGTTAGCTGAAGTCAAGCCAAATGGACAGTCAACAGTGAACTCCGCCTGGTTTTAACTCCTTTTTCGATGGGTTATTTTCACAATTATGGTGGTATAGCAGTTAAAATAAGACAATTTAGTTAGGACAAATTCTGGACCTTTTACAGTGAGGGGTGGGCCTTTCGAACCACCCGACCCCCTGGCTACGGGCCTGTTATATACAAATATATAAATAAAAACTTACCGAGATGGGATTGATGGTCTTGAGTGATGCCCGCATGCGCCGTAGAATTGCACTTGAGATCTGATGGCCATGGAAATGACCAATTCTTCTCGCTATGTGTGCTAGCATGTTTCCAGATATAGGTCACTTCAAATCAAATGGTATAGTTGTTATTTTTTGGACAGATAAAACACTTATTTATCCAATAGGAACAAATAAATATTAGTTTATAAACCGTGTAATGTACTAACGTTTAAAGCATTCCCTCGCGCGATGTCTGCCAGCCAAAAGCAATAGCACACAGCTAACAACTACTTATTAAGCTTTAGCTGTTTATTCATTTAAAGCTTCATAAATGAAAACAATCCTAAATTAGAAAGAACGGCTTGTCAAATACTGTACAAAACCAATGTCACTAAACAGCTGAAAATAGAAGATCAGCCGGTGACATTCAGAATCACAGACGGCAAAGGTGATTGGCTAATATGAACACGCGGAATGAAACGCGTGTGGTTCTATCACGTGCCAGATTTGCCTGCGTTTGATTGGTGGATTGAATGACACAACATCCGAGTGACTGTGGCTGTCTCCCATTTCTTGCTAGTATGGGTAACTGCAGTCTAGAGTAATAGGCGTGGCAAAAGGTAGGGGCGGGTTAAAAGGTTTTTCATTGTGGGTTAAAGTTTTTCTGGTAGGGGCGTGTCTAAAGGTTTTTATTAGTCAAAGGTTTTATATCCGGTCAAATGCGTTTGCCAATTACATTAACATATTAAATAAGCTGCTCTAGCTTAAAGGTGGATCATTATACTTTATGCTACTGGTGTTTAGAATAAAGAATAAATTAAACGTAATCACAATTTTCATTAAAGTAATGGGTAAAGCAGCATTCTAATAGATACAAATGCTTTAATGTCATTAGATAAAATAATATGTTTTTGTTCTTTTTACTGGCTATTTATAAATGCACTACCTAGAAAAGCGTTTTATTCAGTACTATTTTAAAGTGTGATTTAGTTGTTTCCCAATGTCACTAAAATTATTACCGAAAATAATTTAAATTGAGAAGATTTTGACAGGTGACGCAGTGGCACAGTCTTGTTTCTAGTCCAAATATCTAAAATTTCTTGTATCAAGAAGCATTTTCTAGACAAGCAAAACATATTTTCTTATTTTAAGAAATAATATGCCAATATTAAGTGAGCTTTTCTTTAAAACAAGCAAAATAATCTGCCAATGGGGTAAGCAAATTAATCTTGTTTCTTCTTTTGACGAAAAATTATTTTGCTTACCCCAACGGCAAATTATTTTGCTTGTTTTAAGGAAAAGCTCACTTAATATTGGCATATTATTTCTCAAAACAAGACAATATTTTTTGCTTGTCTAGAAAATTCTTCTTGATTTGGGAATTTTTAGATATTTGGAATAGAAACAAGACAAAAAATCTAAGTAAGAAAAGCATTTTTTGCAGTGTAGTGCTGACGCCTCACAGCAAGAATGTCGCTGGGTCACTGGTTCGAGCCTCCGCTCAGTTGGAGTTTTGTGTGGAGTTTGCATGTTCTCCCTGCGTTCGCGTGGGTTTCCTCCGACTGCTCCGGTTTCCCCCACAGTCCAAAGACATGCGCTACAGTTGAAATGGGTGTTGGCGGTTCATTCCACTGTGGCGACCCCGGATAAATAAAGTGACTAAGCCGAAAAGAAAATGAATAAATGAAGATTTTGACAAATACATTTTTTGCCTGGTAAATACATATTGTTCAAATAACACAGATTTATAACAAAGATAACTCATTAGTAACCCTATGTTAAGTGATAGTAATCAATTTAGAACACATACACAAGTTCATTAAGCATTTTAGTTTAATTATCAAACATAACAAATAAAACAATCTCTTAAAAAACATGCCATCCATTGACTAAAAATCCATATCCGTCAATCCACTATTATTATCATCCAAAATGCAAAATATACCTGTCACACAGAGTCACTTCCACCATAACATTAATGTGGAAGATTGTTCGGGTGGTTTCTATGAAAATGAATTATAATAAATGTTCAAGATGGCGGGAATTACAATTTTTATCCACACATGATGAAAAATCAGGGTACATATCACTTGATAAGGTAAAATATTCATATTTACAGCTTTCCAAACATGCTGTACCCTAAATGGTGTTTTTACATTTACATTTAGTCATTTAGCAGATGCTTTTATCCAAAGTGACTTACAAATGAGGACAAGGAAGCAATTTAAACAGCTATAAGAGCAACAATGAATAAGTGCTGTAGGCAAGCTTCAGGTATGTAAAGAAAGTGTAAGCAAAACATTAGTACATTTTATTTATTTTTTTTTTTTGTAGTAGTTAGTGGTGGAGCCAGAGAAGGAATTGCAGATTAGTAAGGAAAGTGGAGACTAAATAGTTGAGTTTTTAGTTGTTTCTTGAAGACAGCAAGTGACTCTGCCGTTCTGCTGCAGTTAGGGAGTTCATTCCACCAACTGGGCAGATTGAATGTGAAAGTTCAGGAAATTGAGTTCTTCCCTCTATGGGATGGAACCACAATGCAACGTTCATTCACAGAACACAAGTTTCTGGAGGGCACATAAATCTGCAGAAATGGGAGCAGATAAGAAAGAGCGCAGCCAGAAATCTCTTTGTAAGCAAACATCAGAGCTTTGAATTTGATGCGAGCAGCAACTGGCAGCCAGTGCAAACGGATGAGTAGCAGAGTGGCATGTGCTCTTTTAGGTTCATTAAAGACCACTCTTGCTGTTGCATTCTGAAGCATCTGAAGAGGTTTGATAGAGTTAGCTGGAAGCCCGGCTAGTAGAGAGTTGCAATATTCCAGTCTGGAGAGAACAAGAGCTTGAACAAAGAGTTGAGCTGCATGTTCAAATAGGAAGGATCTGACCTTTCTGATGTTGTAAAGTGCGAATCTGCAAGATCGTGCAGTTCTAGAGATGTGGTCAGAGAAGTTTAGTTGGTCATCAATCGTTATTCCAAGGCTTTTCACCATTTTGGATGATGTAATGGTTGCTCCATCCATTTGGATTCAAAAGTTATGATGTAGAGTCGGGTTGCCAGGTTAAGCTGAAGATTATGATCTTTCATCCAGTGTGAAATAACTGACAGGCAGGCTGAGATGCGAGCCAGAACCGAGGGATCATCAGGGTGAAAAGAGAGGTATAACTGGGTTTCATCATTATAGCAGTGGTAGGAAAATCCATGTTTCTGGATGACTGATCCTAAAGATGTCGTGTAGAGAAGAGAAGTGGGCCAAGAACAGAGCCCTGTGGTACCCCAGTGTTTAGATGCTGTTTGGACACCTCTCTCCTCCAAGAGACTCTGAATGACCTGTCAGAGAGGTAAGATCTGAACCACTGAAACCGTCACAAATAGCTAGAAAACAGCTAGAACCATACACAAACGCTGAAAACAAGTCTAAATGTACTTACACGCTGCTGGTCTCGTTGCTAAAATGTTTCTTTTAAAAAGCAAACACAATTAAGTTAAATAAGAATATTTTGTATACATCAAATGCTAGTATCAATTCAAAGCTAATAGGTGAAGCTATATTTAATATACGTTTTTAACAATAAAGAGTAGAAATGTCATTTTCAGCAATGTCATTTCCACCACACTGTCACCACTGGTGAAAAAGACAGCATGTGGTGGAAATTACATTTATGGTGACAAAACACAATTGATATGTATTGCGAAAGAACAGGGGTTGGACAATGAAACTGCAACACTTGCCAGTTTAGTGTTAGAGGCTGCATGGCTAAATTTGACCATATAGTGGCCAATCTTCATTGATTTCACGTACCACCAGAAAGAGCAGAGTGTAAAGGTCTGATGCAGAATAACAGCACAGTTTAGCTAACAATATTGCAATGCACACAACATTATGTCATGTGGGGACATATATCAAAGTTCAAAAAGAAGATAAATTGTTGGTGTGCATTTCACTGGCACATCTGTTACTAAGACAGAGCCACGGTACCCAGAGTAATGTCAGCAGATCACCAAGAAGAAACACATTTAACAGGACTAAATGATGTCCGGGTGTTAGCACTGATTGTATCCAAAAAAACATCAAACCATAGCTGCCCAACTTACTGCAGAATGTGCACCTCAACTCTCTGCTAAAGCCAGACCTTTGCCCACTCATGCCAATGCCAAACGCCTGTTTCAATGGTGCAGCAGCCAAAATCTTGTGCTGTGGACAATATGAAAGATGCATTGTTCTCTGATGAGTCCACCTTCACTGTCCATCCCACATCCAGGAGATTTACAGTGTGGAGAAGCCCCAAAGACAAATACCACCCATACTGTTGATGCCCACAGACAAGCATGGAGGGATCAGTGATGGTTTGGGCAGCAACATCATGCCTTTCCCTAGGCCCAGTACTGGTGCCAGATGGAGCATCACTGCCAAGCATTACTGAAGCATTATGAAGGATCATATGCACCCAGTGGTTCAAACATTGTATCCTTAAGGTGGTGGCGTGTATCAGGATCATAATGCATCAATGCACACAGCAAGATTGGTGACAGAGTGGTTTGTGAAAACATGAAAGTGAAGTTGAACATCTCCCATGGCCTGCACAGTCACCAGAACTAAATATTATTGAGTACTTTAAGGTATTTTGGGGTCAAAGAGTAGGGATTATTTCCTCCAGCAGCATCACATAGTGACCTAAACACTTTTCTGCGAGAAGAATGGCTCAAAATCCCTCTAGCCACCATGCAAGACTTGTATCTGTTATTCCCGAGATGGACTGATGGTATATTGTCAGTAAAAGGAGGCCCAACACTATACTAATTAATTATTAATTTATTAATTTTGTTTTGGTTTTGTCTCTTTATTCATCAGGAGTTGCCACATTGGAATGAACCACCAACTTATCCCGCATATGTTTTATGTAACAGATGCCCTTCCAGCTGCAACTCATTGCTGGGAAACACCCATACACTCTTATTCACACACATACACTGCAGACAATTTAGCTTATGCAATTCAACTATGTTGCGCATCTGTTTGGACTATGGGGGAATATATAAGCACTTGGAGGAAACAACACACAGGAAACAACACACAGGAAACTGCCACAGCCATGTCACCCTGCAGCCCAAGACCGGTTACACACTGAAGCTAAGCAGGGCTGAGCCTGGTCAGTACCTGGATGGGAGACCACTAGGGAACACTAGGTTGCTGTTGGGAGTGGTGTTAGTGAGGCAAGCAGAAGGCGCTCAAACTGTGGTCTGTGTGTGTCCTAATTCCCCAGTAAAAGTGAAGGGGACACTACACTGTCAGTGGGCGCCGTCTTTCGGATGAGAGGTTAAACCGCACTTCTCGTGAAAGAGCGGGGGTGTAAACCCGGTGTCCTGGCCAAAAGTCCCTCTCTCGGCCCTTACGATCATGGCCTCCCAATCATCCCCTTCCACCGAATTGACCGAAGTGGATGCTGCACACTGGTGGTGGTGTGGAGAGACCCCCCTCATGATTGTAAAGCGCTTTGGGTGTATGGCCATGCACAATAAATGCGCTATATAAATACACATTACATTACAACACAGAGAGAACATGCAAACTTCACACAGAGATGCCAAATGACCCAGCCAAGGCTTGAACCAGCAACAGCGCTACCTACTGTGCCACAATGCCGCCCCATCAATGAAATATTGTGCTCTAAAACCAGGCCTTTCAATTTCATAGTCCAACCTTTGTAAATGTGTATTTTTTTAATTTCTAAATTAATTTATATAATATTTGAATTATAATCAGGTATTCACAGTATGCAGTTACTGTTCATTTGTTAGACAAATCCGTTTTTTTAATCAGCCTTACACATGCAAAAAAAAAAAAAAAAACTCCTTAAAAAGTTCTTATCACACATAAAAATGTATTCATAATTTATGAATTCATGCTCTATTTATTAATGAAATTCATTCATTCATTTGTTTTCTTTTCTGCTTATTTCCCTTTATAAATCACGGGGCGCCACAGCGGAACGAACCGCCAACTTATCCAGCATATGTTTTACGCAGCAGATGTCCTTCCAAGCTGCAACCCACCACTGGGAAACATCCACACACACTCATCTACACACAAACACTATGGTAAATTGGTAACACTTTACAATAAGATTCATTAGTTAATGCATTTACTAACATGAACTAATCATGAACAACACATGTACAGCATTTATTAATCAGAATTTAACATTTACAAATGCATTAACATGCTTGTTAACATTAGTTAATACACCATGAGTTAAAATGAACTAACAATGAACTACTGT
Source organism: Danio rerio (assembly GCF_052040795.2). Taxonomy (NCBI): domain Eukaryota; kingdom Metazoa; phylum Chordata; class Actinopteri; order Cypriniformes; family Danionidae; genus Danio; species Danio rerio. Next base: position 18,344,846 of record NC_141036.1, on the reverse strand, counting down.
ATTTTCATTAACTACATTAACTAACATGAACAAATACAGTAGTAAATGTACTGTTCATTGTTTGTTCATGTTAGTAAATGCATTAACTAACATTAACTAATGAACCTTATTGTAAAATGTGACCGGTAAACCAGCGACCTTCTTAGCTATGAGGCAATCGTGCTACCCACTGAGTCACTGCATCGCCATTGTTATTATTATTATTATTATTATTATTATTATTATTTGGTTTAAATTTATTTAAGTTTAAATATTTTTTTTTTATTTAAATGGACATTTTGACTGAGGAAAGTTAAATGTGCTGACCAGTTTGTTATTTGCCCAATAAATTTCAATAGGCTACAGTTTATAATTTTTGTTTTTTCAAATGAAATATAATGTAAAAGATTTGTGTTTTAAAAATAAGTATTTTTTTTTGGACTTTTAATTATTCTAAATCTTTAGGAAATATTTTGGTATATCAGAAAGAGTGGTTATGATGACCGGTTATGATGACCATTCCACAAGCCAATCCAGTTAAATCAGTTCTTAAAATGTCATTAAAATGTGGTATTTAAATATCATAACTAAATAGAAAATGAGGTGTATAACCTCAAAAATGTCCCCTTTTTAAGAAAATAGAACTACCACTGTCACCAAGCTGGCTATGAGCCTAAGTGTCTAAAGTTCCAATATGTTTTTTTTTTTTTTTAATAGTATTATTATTCTTTAAACCTTTATTTAGAGGAAAACCACTTGAAATAAGAAATATCTTAAATTGCAAATGTACTTATATAAAAGTAATAATATTATACAGTTTGATATGTAAACAAGTAAACTCCAAATTTCAATACACAATCCCAAAAGTACAATAAACATGTAAAATTATCTTAAAATGTTTTAATAGTTTTTTGCAGTCTGAGTGGTTGCAATAGCAGTATATCATCAGTAGGGTGGAGTATAAAGACATGAGCTTAAAGGACACTTATGATGAAAATCAACTTTTGTATATGTGTCCACTGTCATATTCAATTGTTATACACCCAACAAGTCTCTTTTTTAAATTTCCTGACATTAAAATAGGACCCAAATCCTAGTGATTTTAGGCCCACTGCAATATGACGTATGAGTGTGATTTTTACTGTCTATTGAATTGATTGACAGGTGTCATATTACTATAATAATACCATGTATACACATGTCCTCAGAACATTTTTTTGCAAATAAACTTAGATTAAAATATTTGTTACAACTCTCTGTAATTTTCTAAGTTTTAAAATTTTTTAAACATTTTGAAACAGAGCATGTTTGTAATAAAGACAGTAAAACTGCTATGCAATTCTTAAGCACTATAATCACCACACATGGTGTCAGCGAACACTAATCTGCAGTCCTGTTTAGTCACAGAAGTGTTCTTCAACAACTGAAAAGCGTCAGACCAGAAGTAATGTCACAATGGGGAGAGCAAACAGTATAAAGACAACAGATTGCAGTACACAATTGGATGCTGAGATAAGACCAGCGTTGCCAGACGTACGATAATTATCGTATTTGTACGATAATTTCGACCTCTGTACAATGTATGATCAATAATGAAAAAAATCCTTTAATGTACGATAATTTCTTTCCTCTACTGTCTGTGAGGAGAACGTGAACTTGCGTCACATCTTCTCAACCAATCAACGTGGAGATTGGCACTTTTCCTCCCGCGCGCGCCGTGCTTAGGTCAGTACAGTAGTTTTCAGTTTGAGGGCGATCACATTAGCAAAACAATAAAGTTTAAAAAATGAGTGATGGAAAGGAAGGTGTGAATGACAGGGGAGAGGTGAAGAGGAAGGCAGAGTCTGTGGAGCAGCCTAAAAGTAAGCACCGATAGAAAACGTACAGAAGCGAGTGGGAAAAGGATCCGATTTTTGCAGGATGGCTAAGGCCTGTTGTTGGCAATGACAGCAAAGCTTTCTACCGGTGTTGTAATGTGCACATGGTGGCTGAGATCACTGTTTTAAAAAATCACGAAAAGTCAAAGAAACATCAAGACAAAAAGAGAAATCTTGTCCCAGCTCAAAGGTCTATAGCCCACTTGCTGCAGAAACCTGTGGAGAGTGAGGTGGATACAGCAGTGAAAAATGCAGAGATAAAGTTAACAGGGTTTATGGCAGAGCACAACATAGCACTACGGACCTCAGATCATTTGGTTGGTGTCTTGAAAGATATATTTAATAATTCAAAAACAGCTAAGCACATGTGCCTTGGTCGCACAAAGACAACAGCTACTGTATAACCAAGCATGTCATTGTTACTTTGAGAGTCTAACCTAAATTCTAAAATAGAAAAAATTCAGTGTTTTGATTGATGAGTCAACAGACATCGGGAATGTGAAAACGCTTTGTGTCGTTCATTTTTTCGACGAAGGCATAAATAGGATTCAAACCCGTTTCTGGAAACTGGTACAGATCTATTCAGACAAAGACGGACAGTTGGCCGCTGAGGGAGCCACTGCAGAAAGACTTTACAACGAGATGATGAAGTCATTCACCGATGCAGTGGTACCGATTGAAAACATAGGGCTCTATTTTGACGGTCCATGCGCAAAGCGCAAAACGCAGGGCGCAAATACTTTCAGGGCGTGTCACAGGCCCGGATTGGCAAATCGGGAGAACCGGGAGAATTCCCGGTGGGCTGGTCTGTTTTTTGGCCGCGAGGGCTGGTGTCCGGCTAAAAAGGGGAGAAAAAAAAGTAGGGTAAAAAAGAGCAGACCTCAATAGCAGCAGTTAACTGTGCAGTACTTAACAGCGCCATCGTGGTCTAGTGGTTATTGCTTTACGTTATTAGGACGCTGCCGATCCGAGTTCGAACCTCACCAGAATATAATATAATTCTTTTAATTTTCAGAGTTAAGACATAAAATACTATTTGGGTTACTTATATAGGGGTACACTTTTTTTTTTGAGGGTTACGACTATTACAAAGGACTGGATATCTATAAAGAATTAATGTTCTCATATTTATGAAAAACATTTGAAGTTCTAAAGCAGCTGTGTCCTTGAAAAAGATGTAGTAGTGTCATTTGAAACTGAATTGGAAATCACCTTATGTGAATAAAGTCAGTCGTGAACTGAGGTGGGCCGGTCTAAGGCTTGAACTCCAGAGCTAAAAAGGAGTCCCACTCCGGCCCTGGCGTGTCAGGACGCGTTTTTGCTAATTTAAGGACGGGAATTCTGCCTTGCGCTTCGGCGCATGGTCTAAAAGGGTTGAGTTTATTTTCTTAATGAGTTATAGGTGTGTTTTGAGAATAAACCAATTAGAGTCTCATCTCCCATTACCTTTAAGAGTCAGCTGCGTTGCGCCAAGAGCGCATTCACTATTTACAGGACGCAAAGTAAGTCTAAGTGAAAAAAAATGAGCATTTCACAAGCAAACAGTTAACAGTTAACAGTTTTTTTAACAGAAAACTGTTAAACAGAGCATCTACTGCGTGAGAATGAGAGATAATGGATCACTTCCACTTTCGCTCTTGGATAGGGAAACCTTTAGGCACAGACATCAATTACTCTATAAATAAATACTTTTGTTTGTTAAGCGCAAATATTCGAAATTCGAAAATTCGAATTCAAAACTATTTATAAATTCAGTTCTAATTTCCAGCAAACGAATTAATGAATAATAATAGCAAAATGTGCTCAAAAACCTGAGTTATATCCTAAAACACATGCTGTACCCCATATGGTCTAAAACCTGACAGGTGGGCAAATCTAGGCTTGTTTTTAATAAAACAAATATACAAATGGATATAATAAATAATACTGCTAATAATAATAACATTATACAAAAGCAAATTGTTATGAATGAACTGAAAAAGCCTCCTGAGATGAAGAAGACATAAAAACAGTGTTTTTTATATTTAGGCTAGAAAATTATATGTTTTGTAATATTTTAATCCTTTATATTTATATTATATATCTATTCTTATTAAATACTATATATATCCTCAATATTTAATTTTTTTCATATGTAAAGATATTGAAGAAGATTTTATTCTCTCTGTATGAAGTATTTTCTAAGTGTAAAGCAGTTAATTTTCTCTTCACAAAATGTATGTAGTGTTTGCAGCAAACATGCCAGCGTGTGTTAAAAATACAGAGATATGTCTGTGTAAGATGAGTATGCCTGCACAGGAGCAACACTAGGAGAAGGCTGAGTGACTGATTGTGTAGAATAACTGAATATGTAAAGCACTGATTATTTATGTTAAATACTTCTATGAAGCTATATGTGTCAGAAGTTAGAATGAGTAACATATTATCAAGTGATTATGCTTTCATGACAATGTATGTAAACACTTAATCCTTTTGCATAAGTTGCATCTATGGAGAGAGAACTTTGGTGTCAAAACAGTTGCTGACATAGACCTGTAACATCTCTGTTGACATGAGCTAGTGGGCTGAGAGCCAAGAATAGCAGGACCCCTTAGACTAAAAACCTATTCAAAAATGGTCAAGAGTTAAAAAGAGACTTAGGGGTGTGTCAAATAATCCTGTATAAAAATTGTAACAAACACAGATACTTCAGAAGGTGCAGGAGAGACTTCAGAAGGTGTCCAGGAGAGACTTCAGGATACTCTGGGGTCTGCTCTGCTCTTTCTCGACTTTATTATGGAGAATAAAGTCTATTTTCTGATATTCAAAACCTCCGGTCTGATAATTTGTAATTGATGAGACGTCAAAATTTACGACAAATGGCGCCCAACATGGGGCTGGAAAGAGATAGACGGGTGACACTGGACATGCTGGGGCTTGGAGGAAAAACACAAATATGTGGCCACGATAAAAAACGGTAAGCAATTTTCGCTTATACGTTTGTGTTTTTTCTACCAAGGACCTGCTTGTAACGGTAAAAAGTCACTTGAACTGTTTCTCCAGCTATAACGAACTACAAGTAAAACTAAAAAAGTAAAAGTAAACATAAAAAAGTAAAGATATAAAAGGAAAACAATGGGGTTTTGAATACCAGAAGAAAATAAAAATTTGCATGCAAATGATCTGTGTTTTCCTAAGAGGGCCTTGATGGATAGGATAAACGTTAACTAGTAACTGTTACTCATGTTTGGGAAATTTTTTAATATTATGAAGAATATGCATAGAGCATTTTTAAGTTTTAAGAGGAAGTTCTTAAAGTGTGGTGACAATTAATAAGTTAAAACAGATTAAGGTATAGAGAGAAGCGCGCAAAGACCTCGGAGTACCCGTTCTGTTTTAATAATGATAAATATTATTATTCAGGAGGCTGGGGGAAAAAAGGCACAAATCCTGTGAAATGCTATTTTTAATGAAGAACAGTAAAGACGGGAGCAGAAGTAACAGGTCACTCAAGAGGAGTGTAGTGGAGAATTCTGTGTTTACAGCTCTAAGGTTAGAGGCTGCTCGGACAGGTCACTCAAGAGGAGTGAGGTGTATTTATGTAATTGTAAGTATTTGTGTATTTGTCTGTGTTGCTGGGGTGCTTAGAAGCCTTCACCTTTGATCTAGAGAGACTAGAATAGAGGTGAGGTTCAGGTTACACAGTGTAAGAGATGAGTTAGAATGAGTGAGAAGTATGATTGTGTTTAGAAGTATGGTTGCAATAAGAGTGAGTTTAAAAGAATTATCATTTTATATTATAATATAAAAGAAGGACTGCATATGTTGTGTGATTTTAAGAACAATAAGATAGAGAGTGATGCAGTTTAGGGAAGAGATTGTGATACAGAGGAGGTTTAAGCCTCATAAAATTAATTGAGATCATATTGCATTTGAAAGACACAGACTAAAAAGAAGAACATAGTTAAACATTTTTCTGAATAATCTCTGTGTTTGAAGTGTTTTTAAGTATAAACTAGGCAGAGAGGTGACTGAAATTCCTGACATGTCGACAGGTTGGAAGAAAGTCTGCTTCAGGAGTGGTAAGAATCTGTCTATTTTAAGAACAAAAGTTTCACAGGACAGATAGAAGCTAAAGAATAAAGATATATTATAAGGTATTAAATAAATAGAAATATTATAAAGTAATGTAATAAGATAAATGAAATAAGAAAATATTCATGGTTGAATAAGATTTTATAAATAAAAAGTGTTAATAAAAATACAACTGGAAGCTAGACTAATAAATATTAAGAATTTTAAAAAAATTTAAGCATAGAACTAACTACATATGGAGATAAATTGATATATTAATAAGGAAATAAATTTACTAAATCAGTATGAATCAAAAATAGATAAGTCAATAATTTGAGTAAAAAAAAACTAGAGAAGAGGAAAAAATTAATGAATATTGATTAATGGAAGAGTTAATGATCAAATGTTTAAGGAAAATAAGTTTAAAGAAAAATGAATTAGGAAAATCTAAGAGACAAAAATGCTAATTTTTGAAAAGGAAAAGAAGCATAGGAAAGTGGAGAAAAAAGAAGTCCAAACATTGTTTAATAGAATTAAAAAAGAAGATGTTTAAAAATATATATTATAAAGTAATATAAGATAAAAATTAGAAAAAACAGTAACATTTTGAAGAAAACAAGATTTGGATTTAAAAGATAAAATTATGTTTAAGTGCAAGAAAAAATTGTTGTGGAGTAAGTTGACTGTTGTCATCTGTTTTAAAGTCAGCTACAGGCTGTCATCTGAGCCAACAGCTATTTGTAGTAAAAGCAGTCAGTCAGATATAAAGCATAGACACTGAGGAAAAATGAAAGAACATCATAGTGAGTTCAAAAATTATATAGTTAATATTTTATGTACTTAAAAGGTAATTGAGAATTAAAAATTGCATTTCAGATAGGAAAAATGCTTAAAGTAAACAAACATGTAGAGTTAAAATAGCACTATGAACTTGAAGCTATTGCAGTAAGGATTTTGAACAGGTATATTAGACATTAGGCCACCATACTGTTGAATTAAAACAGGTATGGAAATGTTAGAGAAATTAAAATAATGTAAGATGTAATGTAACTTGAGAGGAAGCACTAGAATAAATTAATAAAAATAAGTAAAGCACAATCTGAAGCCAAAGAAATTAATTATAAGAACATTTAACAAATAGAAAATTAGGCATATTTACATATGATAAAAATGATTGAGAATTAGAAAAAAATAAGTTGTTAAACAATAAACAAAAATAGATAAATTAATTAATTAATTAATAAAAGAAATGGATAAAAGGAGTCTTTATTTGATGAAGGAAAAAATGGGGAAAAAAATAATTTATTAAGTCATGAGCTAAATTCTATATATATTAATTAAGATGACATATGGATGAACTTTGGGGGGACTGTAGTCTTGTACCTACCAGACATTTCTGAGTACACTGGCAAATGGAAAGGTGTTTGAAAAACACAGAGCAAAATGGCTGTGGACACTTGTGACATGAACTTTTTGCCCAGGATTTACTGAGGACTGAAAAAGCTACATTTGTTCAGAGACATTCAAAAGAGACACTTACAAGAGACTGATGAACTGATCAAAAAGAAAAAACGCTCCACCAGAACTATACATCAGCTGAGTCAAAGAAAGAAGCCAGCCCAAAGAGAGAGGGGGAAAACGCTGAAAAGACTGTAGCACCAATCTGGAGCTAGTTGTTGCTTGCTACTGACAGTCCATCTCATAGTATCTCCTAAAGTCCAAATTAAGTTCAAGCATTACAGAAGGAAAATTAAGAACAAAAGTGTAGCTACCCATTCTTGTATCAAATCAGACTCCTGTTAATTTGAGAGAAATTATTATCATGCAAATTTTTAAGTAAGAAAAAGTGTTATAAGGTCATTTCAATGTGAAACTTTAAATATTGAATGATATATTATGATGAATGTTAAATAATTTAGGTTTAAGTTTTAATAGGTTTAATCATAAAAGTCCTTAAACATTGAAGGATAAATTACAATGCAGCAGATTGACTAAAGAAAAAGAGAAAAAGCTTTTGATAAGGCAATAAATAATTTGGAGAATAAATAAGATTGGAATTAAGTATTTAAGTTAAAACTAAGTAAAGGAAATATCTTAACATAATCTTATTGTGAATGGCCTAAATCAAGATTGAATATTGAAAAAAAAGAGATTCAAATTTAGAAAAACTATTTATAGTTAAAGAGAAGATTAAAACAACAATTTTAATGAATTCATAGGACATGATAAGGTCAAAAAGTAACAGTTCTAAATTACTATAAGAAAAATTGAAAGAAAAGTGTTTAATAAAACGATATTGTTTCACATGAAAACATATGTAAAGAATAATTATAAGAAATTAATAAGGAATAATAGTTAAAACAGAGCAAAAAGAAATTTACAAAACATACAGTAAGTTTTAGTCAGCTGATAAAAAAGTGCATCAAAATTGTATAAACAACTAGTTTAATGGGAGTGCCTTAGGAAATAATTATGAGCCAAAAGAAAATAACTCAAAGACAAAAAAGGAATTAATATATAGATCAGAAAATAAATTATCAAAGAAAGAAGTGTCAAATTTCAACTAAATGATTGTCATTATAGGACTGAGATGCAGATAAAATCAGCCAGCACAGTGAGGGTTAAAATGGATTAGATGCAGACCATTTATGTGAAGCTGCTTTGACACAATCTACATTGTAAAAGCGCTATACAAATAAAGCTGAATTGAATTGAATTGAATTGAATCTGTCCAGAAAGAAAACCACTAAATGCTGAAATAGGTATAAAGTCAAAATTTACGACAATGTTTGCCTATTGCTCTCTTGTGCGTATCAAGCAGTGCGTAAGCGAGGCGCAACTCTGCGCCGGAGTTTAGACCGGGTTAGTTTTGGTCTAATGAAAAATCTATTATAGTTTCTCAAAATAGCAACGCGCCAGCGGTCCGCCTCAGAACGCCTTCCTTTTTAGACCAGAACGCCTATGGGCGCAAAAATGAGCGCTAATGCATTTGCTATTTAAACAGCGTAGCGCAACGCCTAAAAATGACTCCTGCGCCAAGCTTAAACTACCAAAAGATTACTGCGTCACGCCTTGCGCCACACTGCGCCGGGTGTATGATAGGGCCCATAGTGGGATTCGGTTCGGATGGTTGCAATACAATGATGGGAAAAAATAATTCCGTCTCCAGTCGCCTTAGAAACGATCTGCCAGACATCACAGTGCAGCGCTGCGTTTGCCACTCGTTGCACCTCTGTGCAAGTGAAGCATGCAAGCAGCTCCCTCGCAGATGCGAGGATTTAGCTAGAGACATATATGGGTATTTCAAAAACAGTGCAAAACATGTCGCACAACTCAGAGAATTTCAAGACTTTTGCCATGTTGAGCCCCACAAACTACTGAAGCCCGCCCAGACTAGATGGCTGTCATTGAGCGAAGTTGTGAAACGTGTGTCCGCCCAGTGGAATGCTCTTCGCCTTTTTTCACCAACCAGTGGCTCGAGGCCAGATTGACGGCTGCGGAAAATATTTTTCAAGTATATTTTTATTAAAACAGAATGACAAGTCTCTTCATCTGTACCATTATTTCCTTGAGTGGGCGTTGCCTAAATTCACAGACCTTAATCAGTATTTTCAAAGTGAAAAGGTGGTGATTATTTAATTGAAAAACAAGGTCTGTAAAACCTACAAAGATCTCCTCCTCGCCTTCATGGACAGAGACTATGTTCTGCACTATGTTCTGCAGAGACTTGTTCCGCATGCCTCTCCCCTGCTATCGCGACTGATGCCAGGGCACATGCAGAATATCCGTCTTTGCTTCCTTTCATGCAACAAGTGCCACGGTTGATTGACAAGACAGACGCAGACCGTCTCCATCATCGATGACCAGTGGAGGCGATTGCCACTAGTGGCCTTAAGCGAAGATACAAAGGCAATGGATGTTGATGAATTCTGGCACCATATTTATACATTAAATAATTTCGAAGGTGCAACGATGTTCAGTTAATTGGGAGAGTTTGCCCTTAATGTTCTCATTTCCCCCCACTTAAATGCCTCATGTGAGCGTGTGTTTTCCAAAGTGAATCTTATCAAGACGAAGCCACGAAATCGGCTCATTACAGATACCCTGAATGGGCTCATGCACACCTCAGAGTGTATTAAAAATTCGGGAGGGTGCACTGCTTTTAAACCAATCAGCACAATGTTGAGGTCCATGGGGACGTCCAATTTGTACCCGAAAGTGAATCCTTCAACATCTGGCAACACGCAGGCATCCGATGACAGTGACTCGGAGGTGGAGTTTGAAGCTTCCCAGTTCCCACTAAGGTACACCTAGATTTTTACGCAGTATGGTAATTTGCTCGTTGTGTCAAAACGCTATTTGTCTAGATAATAACTGCATACTCTTCGTTTGACTCGTGTACAATAATTTTCCTCCAAATCCGATAATTTTGATGTTCTGGTACGATCAAGGGCGTAGGTTTGCACCTGACATTGGTGGGGACTGGGGACGAGTCACCCCCGCCAAGAATGAATATTGTATATATATATATATATATAATATATTTTATATATTGCTATTTATTATTTAACTGCTATTAAAATGTATCATTGAGTAATCCTCCCTTCTTACAATTTATTAAGTTAAATTAAATAGTCATGCGTGTAGCCAAGGGGGGTCAGGTGGTTTGAAAGACCAACAGTTGGATTATTATTATTATGTTTGAATTTATCTTATTATTCAAATGGATAAATTTTCACTGAGGAAGGTTGAATGCACCGGCCAGTTTGTTATGTGCCTAGGCTTCAGTTTTTAATTTAAATCAAGTTTTAACAGATTTCCCAAAGAAAATTATGATAAAAAATTTTATTTTAAAAATAAGTATATTTACATATTTGAAGAGTTTAGATGCAAAAACCTCTAAATGCCATTTAATATTTTCTTCTAAAATTAGCATTTTTCTCCAACTCCTGTGTAACGGGGAGACTGACACGGAGGGATCCATTTTGCAGTATTTATTAAGTCACACTTAAACATCAACAACTCGCACGGCTGTGCGGACATACAACATACACATCAAGGGAGACGTAGCAGATAACAGACACAGTGTGATTACCAGGCTTGGGTCAGAGGCAGGCAGCGTGATTCAGAGTCCGTGTAACAGGCTTTGGTCAGAGGCAGGCAGCGAGAATCAGAGTCCGAGGAAACAGGCTTTGGTCGAGGGCAGGCAGAAGACAGAGCAGAGTCGTGAAACGGGCTGAAGTGGTAAACGGGAGATCAGGCAGGATAGGACGCTCAGAAATGCTGGCCGGGGCTAAACAAGACTTCGCACTGAAGTGTGTGTGTGTGAGCTGCTTATATGTGGTACGTGGGTCATTAGTGGAATGGAGAACAGGTGTGCTGGGATCAGGGTGAATGAATGACGTAATGGTTAGAAGTCCGGAGATGGTGACCTCTACTGGCCAGCGAGGGGAATGACTGGGACCGAGTCGGTGACAGAGCCCCCCCCCCAACGAACGGCTCCTGAAGTGAGGCAATTCTCGACGCCGGGGTCTTCCACGGGGGCGAGGGGCCGGCATCTCTGGATGTTGTGAGTGGAACTCTTCCAGTAGTGTGGTGTCTAGGATGTCCTTGCGGTTAATCCAAGATCTCTCCTCCGGGCCGTACCCCTCCCAATCAACGAGATATTGGAGTTGTCCACCCCGGCGTCTGGATCTCAGGATTTCGTGGATCTGGTAGGCCTCCTCACCATCGATCATGAGAGGCGGGGGACCCTGTTCGCCGGCTGCCGCCTCCCTATCCGCCTCGGCTGGACCAGCAGCAGGCTTGAGCAGAAAGACATGGAAAGTGGGAGAAATACGGAAATGATTAGGGAGTGTCAGTCTGAACGAAACAGGAGATATTTGTCTTTCAATTTGGAACGGACCCACGTACCTGGGGCTGAGCTTCTTGCAGGGCAGTTTGAGGCGTAAGTCACGGGTGGAAGGCCTACCCATTGTCCTGGGGAATACATGGGACCAGAACGTCGGTGTCGATCGGCTTGTTCCTTGAAACGCCGTACGGCGTGAGAGAGGTGAGTGTGAGCTGCGTTCCAGACCTCTTCGCAGTTTTTGAACCATGTGTCCACAGCGGGGAGTTCAGAGGTCTCGCCGGACCAGGGAAAGAGAGGAGGTTGGAAGCCCAGTACGCATTGAAATGGAGGTAAACCAGTAGATGCCTTTCTTAGAGAATTTTGAGCATATTCTGCCCACATGAGAAATTTAGCCCATTCATTCTGGTTAGAGTGACAATATGTGCGGAGGACTCTGCCAATCTCCTGGTTCAAGCGCTCTGTCTGCCCGTTGGATTGGGGATGATAGCCGGATGTTAGGCTAATATTAACCTGGAGATTTTTGAAGAATGCTGACCAGAGTCGGGATGTGAACTGGGGACCTCTATCCGACACGATGTCTTCGGGGAGACCATAGTACCGGAACACACATTCACAGAGTAATTCGGCTGTTTCCATGGCTGTAGGCAGTTTGGGTATGGGAATGAGACGGCAGGATTTAGAAAATCGATCTACTACTGTGAGGATGGTGGTTTTGCCCTGAGATGTGGGTAGATCGGTGACGAAATCTATGGCGATGTGTGACCAGGGACGGTGTGGCACCTCCAGGGGTTGGAGTAATCCAGCAGGACGGTGACGGGAGTGTTTCGACATCTGACAGGGTGAGCATTTGTTGATGAAGTTAATGACATCTTTGTTTATGGATGGCCACCAATAGCGGGATTGAATTAATTGCACGGTGGCTGTGCTGCCTGGATGACAGGAACTGGGGTGGTCTGAGATGAGCTTTTCTTGAAGTGACGGAGAAACAAAGATCTTATTCTCTGGACAGGATTGAGGCGTGGGACTGGTTTCGGCGGCTTGAAGGATCTCATGTTCAATGTCCCACTGGATAGGAGCGATAATTAGAGGGTCTTTGATTATGGGTTCGTCATTGTACTCGGAGGTTTCATCGTCTGAGAGGCGGGAAAGAGCATCTGCTTTGATGTTTTTTGAGCCAGGGATATAGGTGACGTGGAAGTCGAATCGAGTGAAAAACAGGGCCCATCTTGCCTGTCTAGGGTTCAGACGTTTACAGGAGCGAATATATTCCAGGTTTTTATGATCGGTAATGACAGTGAAAGGATGTTTGGCGCCTTCAAGCCAGTGTCTCCACTCTTCTAACGCTGCCTTCATGGAGAGGAGTTCTCGGTTTCCCACATCGTAGTTCCGTTCAGCGGAGTTGAGCTTGCGAGAATAGAAGGCACAAGGATGGAGCTTCTTCGTGACTAGGGATCTTTGAGACAGGATGGCTCCAATTCCAGTGTTGGATGCGTCAATTTTAACAGTAAATGGTTGCTCGGGATCAGGATGACGCAGAATGGGTGCACTGGAGAAGCGGGTTTTGAGCTGAGTAAACGCTCGAACAGCGTCTGGGTTCCATTTTAGGCGAGCGTTGTTAGCTTTTACCATGGCGGTAAGTGGAGCAGCGACTGAACTGAAGTTCCTGATGAAGCGCCTGTAGAAGTTAGCAAAGCCCAGGAATCGTTGCAGTTGTCTTATGGTTTCGGGTTGTGGCCATTGTGTTACGGAGTTGACCTTTTGCTGGTCCATGGCCACGCCTTCGGGGCTGATGATGTAACCCAAGAACGAAATGCAGGTCTGATGGAATTAACACTTGGAGATCTTTGCATATAGCTGGTTCTGAATGAGGCGTTCGAGCACTGCCCTGACGTGCTGAATATGCTCAGATAGTGAGTTGGAGTAGATCAGGATGTCGTCAATATACACTATGACCCATTTGTTGAGCATGTCTCTAAATACCTCATTTACAAAAGCCTGGAACACGGAAGGACTGTTTGCTAGGCCGAAGGGCATAACGAGGTATTCATAGTGGCCGTCGATTGTAGAGAACCCGGTTTTCCACTCGTCTCCCTGACGTATGCGGATGAGGTTATATGCACTACGGAGGTCCAACTTAGTGAAATACTGGGCGGATCGGAGTTGCTCAAGGGCGGCTGGAACCAATGGCAAGGGGTAGCGGTATTTGACTGTGATCTCATTTAAGCCTCGGTAATCAATGCATGGGCGTAAGCTGCCATCCTTCTTGACGAAGAAAAAGTCTGCTGAAGCGGGTGAGGTAGATGGTCGGATAAAGCCCTTTTCTAGCTCCTCAGAGATGTAATTCTTCATCGCTTCAGTCTCAGGTTGAGAGAGGGGGAAAATGCGGCCACGAGGGGGCGTGGTGCCTGGTAGCAGTTCAATGGCACAATCATTTTCACGATGTGGAGGGAGCTTGGTAGCCTTCTGCTTATTAAATGCCTCAGTTAAATCATGATAAACATCAGGAACATGACAGAGTTCAGGGTCTTCGGTGTTGGTAATTGTGTTGATCTGAACAGGGGAAACAGAATGCAGACATTGGATAAAGCATTGATTGCTCCATTTTGTGATCTCACCAGTTCTCCAGGAGACTTGAGGGTCATGTAGTTGTAGCCATGGCAACCCAAGAATTACAGAGTGCTTAGGGGAGTCGATGGCAAGAAGGGAAATCTCCTCTTCATGGAGAGAGCCTGTTTGAAGAGAGATTGGTTGAGTCTGGAATTTTATGCGTCCCTCTCCCAAAGGGCGCCCGTCTACAGCAGTGATGGCTATGGAGGAATCACAGGAGGTTAAAGGAATGGAGTGAGTGGTGGCAAACGTGTAATCAATAAAGTTGCCAGCGGCTCCTGAATCGATCATGGCCATGGTCTCAATTTCATCTCCATTATTTTTCAGAATGACAGGCAAATTCATAACATTATTAGTGGTAGTGAACATAGTGGTTGCACTCACCGAGAGGGTTTTAGGGAGAGGCTTGTTGGGACATAAAACCTTCGTATGGCCTGGAAGTCCGCAATAAATGCACAGGTGATTTCTTCTCCGTCGCTCTCGTTCCTCTGGATTCAGGCGGGTCCTACCCAATTGCATGGGTTCAGCGGAGATCTCAGGGGATACAGGACTGGAAGCAATTGAGCACAGTGGATTGCGAGTGCGGAGAAGAGTGTCTAACCTTATGTAAAGTTCAATTAGTTGATCCAGTGTTTTTCCCTCGTCACGACATGCCATCTCTTTCTGCAATTCTGGTCTTAGAGCCTTTCTGTAGAGCGTGGTAAGCGGATCATCAGCCCAGCCAGCTTGCGCTGCTAAGGTGCGGAACTGCAGTGCGAACTCGGCTGCGGAGCGATCTCCCTGTTGTATGCAAAGTAGCTCCTCGCCAGCGTTACGACCACCCTCCGGATGATCAAACACAGTGCAAAAACGTTTGAGAAAGTCATTAAACGAGGGAAATATCGGGGTACTGTCTGGCCAGACTGTAGTAGCCCAGTCTAGTGCTTTCCCAGTGAGCAGTGAGCACACAAAAGCAATTTTCCCATTATCGTCCTTAAACAGATGGGGCTGTTTGGCGATAAACAGTTTACATTGCAATAGGAAGCCTTTACATTTTGCTGGGTTACCTGAGAACTTGTCAGGGAATGCCAATGGAGCTCCGGAAGTCATCGGGGGTTGTGTAACAACAAATGGACTCGGAGAGTAGTTGGCGGTGGGTTGCGCGGTGGCAGCAGCTTGCAGGTTTTGTAGGGATTTCACCAGTTCGTCTGTTAACTGAGTTAGATGTGTTAGTTGTTGTTGGTGAGTAGACAATACCTGAGCTTGCGTTGTGACTTCGTGAGACAAAACCTGGATGGCTGCGGGATCTGTGTTGGGCGAAGTCTTCTGTAACGGGGAGACTGACACGGAGGGATCCATTTTGCAGTATTTATTAAGTCACACTTAAACATCAACAACTCGCACGGCTGTGCGGACATACAACATACACATCAAGGGAGACGTAGCAGATAACAGACACAGTGTGATTACCAGGCTTGGGTCAGAGGCAGGCAGCGTGATTCAGAGTCCGTGTAACAGGCTTTGGTCAGAGGCAGGCAGCGAGAATCAGAGTCCGAGGAAACAGGCTTTGGTCGAGGGCAGGCAGAAGACAGAGCAGAGTCGTGAAACGGGCTGAAGTGGTAAACGGGAGATCAGGCAGGATAGGACGCTCAGAAATGCTGGCCGGGGCTAAACAAGACTTCGCACTGAAGTGTGTGTGTGAGCTGCTTATATGTGGTACGTGGGTCATTAGTGGAATGGAGAACAGGTGTGCTGGGATCAGGGTGAATGAATGACGTAATGGTTAGAAGTCCGGAGATGGTGACCTCTGCTGGCCAGCGAGGGGAATGACTGGGACCGAGTCGGTGACATCCTGTGTGTGGACTCAGTGATTTTACTTTTATAGTGACAAATACGTTCTTTTCATTGCCTTTAAAGTGAAATAACTGAACATAAATATACAAGGCTGAGAAAAATGCTCATTTTACATGGCATGTAGAGGTTTAGGCATCTGTACTGTACTTCATTTCTTTATTCTAAGAATTTAAAGTCCTAATTTCTAGTTCAAAGTATTTTTATTATTTATAAAAATGTAATAAAACTTAAAGCAATTTGACAAAATGGTATGAAATAGTTTTGGTACATCAAAAAGTGTAGTTCTAATAACTATCCAACAAGATTATCCAGCAAAAATTAGTTCTTAATATGTCACTTAAATGTATTATTTATACCTCAATTAAACTGAAAATCAGGTGAATAACTGCAAAAAGGTTCAGTTTTTTGGAAAACAAATAACCCATTTCAATAAGCTGGCTACAGGCCTGAAAGTGTTATGTTAAAATAATGTTTATTAACTGATAAAGAGAGAGTTTAATAAAGTCTTTCGTTCATTTTTCGTACAAATTAAACATGTCTCATAGTATTATTAAAAGATGGAGCACAGGCTGTAGTTTTTCTGACAAATTGTTTAAACCAAAATTGGAGATGTTACTCTAAGACAGTGGTTCTCAAACTGTGGTACGTGTACCACTAGTGGTACGCGGGCTTCCTTCTAGTGGTACACGGAGGAATGAAATATCTCATGTACATGCTACAAATAATTAAAAATTTATAAAAAATGATGTATATAATATGCCATATATTATATATAGGCTATATTTCTGAGGTAATCTGCCAGGTTTTTTAACTGTGCAGAGTTGTAGCTGCTTTACTGGGCCTACTACGCTACTGTATTTCAATACTGCTCATTTTGGTGGTACTTGGAGAAACTATTTTTTCTAAGGTGGTACTTGAAAAAAGTTTGAGAAGCACTGCTCTAAGAGATTAGGAGAACTGGCATGGTTATATACATTTACATGTAGGTGTTTATTCTGCAGTTAGTTTTCAGGGAATATTGTTTACAGACTAGTCTGCTTTAACGTTAGACTGAACGTAAAAGCGGTGAAAACACTAGCATAACGGCATTATCATCATGGACTCATTCAGTAGCGAACTTGAGTTTGTGTGACTCACGCTTTTAATTGGAAAAAGCTCTTTATGTCCACCTCTTCTTGCTACCTCCATCCTAACTTGTGCGTGTCTGTCATACACCTCACACACATCGGGAAATTCCCCCCGCGCAGTTGTTTTGGCGCTGTTTGTATCTGAAACGATGATCTGAAAGCAGCCACTCACTTGACAGCAGGGAAAGGCACAGCCAATCACAATGTTCACATGTGTTTGGGGGCGGTGCGACCGGAGGAGAGAACGTGATTTAACCCTTTCGGCTTGTCTAGGTTTATACTGACAGCTCTATGTTTTTAAGTGAATTAAATTATTGGTGGGGACATTTTGGTAGTTTGTGGATATTGGTGGGGACATGTCCACCATCCACCCTAAATCTACGACCCTGGGTACGATAGTTTGATATTTCCAATCTGGCAACCCTGGATAAGACATTCTGAGATATACACACAAATACGGCACAGAGCCATACAATTTTGAGCCTGTGGACAGACCAGCAGACAGAACAGCAGTAAGAGAAGATTAAATAAGATGTAACGTGAAGAGAACGGAGTAGGTTCTTGGTGGAGAGAGTGTTAGCTTACAGACAGATGTTAGCTAATGAAACCTTATCAGGCAATAGCAAAACAAGAATTGATCATCCATAAGTATTAAATGCAGTAGGTGATCTTCCACAATGCTAACAGCTTAGCATAAATCTCTGAATCAAAGTCCCACACCTGCCGTCTAGAGCCACGCCTCTACATAACATCTCACAAATATAGATTGTACCCATCATAAGTTGAGCATGTAAGAACAAACTTAAATATTTTAAATGTTTTGGGGTATAAATGCTATGTGGAAAAACTTCCACAATGGAGGATTTTTCCAAAAAGCCAATGATCTGATGAGAAATAAAACAGGTCAATGAAACGCCAGTGTCTAGCGAACACAGCTGGCAGCAATCTCAATTAATAGAGTATAAGACAGCCAGAGTGTTGTGATTCGGGATAGATGCAAACAACTGCAGGTAAGATCCAAATGCAGGTTTATTCGTGGTCAAGCAAGCAATGGTCAAAACAGGTATGAACAGGCATATACGGGCAAATCCAGAGTCGAAGTCGGTAAACAGGCAAAAGGTCGAAAGGCTGGCGGCTAAACAGGATAACTAGGAAACTAAGCTAGGTACAGACACGGAGAAAACAAGATCGGAAGAAACGCGTTGAAATGTCACCAAACAGTAGACAAGACTCGGCCATGTGAATGAGTGTGTGTGCTGCTTAAATACTGTGTGTAATCAGTCTCTGTAACAGGTTTCAGCTGGTGATGTAATCAGGAAGATGAGTGACCAGGCGTGCGTGATTGGAAGAAGTGCATGTATGGAAATGTAGTCCTGGGGAATGCGGAAGTGAGGTTCATGAAGAAAGAGGAAACCAGCGATCTCCAGAGAATGATCGCTGGTTATCGTAACATAGCCCCCCCTCTAAAGAGTGGCTTCCAGACGCTCCAAATACAGTTCAGGCGGGAGGTGGAGCGGAGGCGGAACAGGGGGAGGGATGGAGGGCCAGGACCATGCAGCTGGAGCGTACCTGGGGCGTGGAGCTGCTGAAGACCCGGAGCGTGGAGTTGTGGAAGGCCTGGAGCGTGGAGCTGCGGAAGACCCGGAGAGTAGAGCTGTCGTGGTCCTGGATTGTTTGACAATGGAGGACCTGGAGCGTGGAGCTGCGGAAGACCCGGAGAGTGGAGTTGCGGAGAGCCTGGAGCGTGAAGCTGCGGAAGACCCGGAGAGTAGAGTTGCGGAGGGCCTGGAGCGTGGAGCTGCGGAAGACCCGGAGAGTAGAGTTGCGGAGGACCTGGAGCGTGGAGCTGCGGAGGACCCGGAGAGTGGAGTTGCGGAGAGCCTGGAGCGTGGAGCTGCGGAAGACCCGGAGAGTAGAGTTGCGGAGGACCTGAAGCGTGGAGCTGCGGAGGGCCTGGAACATGAGGCTGAGACCATTGAGGAAGCTTAGGTGGCAGCGGCCATTCAGGAAGTTCAGCAGACGGCGGCCATTCAGGAGGCTTGGGCGGCGGCCATTCAAGAAGCTCAGGAGGCGGAGTCGACTCTGGTTGCGGCGTCGACTCTGGCTGTGGTGTCGACTCTGGCTGTGGTGTCGACTCTGGCTGCGGTGTCGACTCTGGCTGCGGTGTCGACTCTGGCTGCGGCGTCGACTCTGGCTGCGGCGTCGACTCTGGCTGCGGCGTCGACTCTGGCTGCGGCGTAGACTCTGGCTGCGGCGTAGACTCTGGCAGCACTGGACGGTCTGGCAGCATTGGACGGTCTGGCAGCACTGGAGGATCTGGCAGCACTGGAGGGTCTGGCAGCACTGGAGTGTCTAGCAGCTCTGGAAGGTCTGGCAGCTCTGGAGGGTCTGGCAGGTCTGGCAGCACTGGAGGGTCTGGCAGCACTGGAGAGTCTGGCAGCACTGGAGGGTCTGGCAGCACTGGAAGGTCTGGCAGCACTGGAGGGTCTGGCAGCTCTGGAGGGTCTGGCAGCACTGGAGGGTCTGGTAGCACTGGAGGTGGCGGTGGCAGCTCTGGAGGGTCTGGCAGCTCTGGAGGGTCTGGCAGCTCTGGAGGGTCTGGCAGCTCTGAAGGTGGCATCAGCTCTGGTAACTCCGGTAGTGGTGACCATTCTGGGGGCTCAGTTGATGGCACTTCAGGAACTAGAACAGGAACTAAGGCAGGAACGGACAAGGAACAGGAAACCATCTTGTGAGCTGGTGGCAGATTGGCGTTTACCACATTGTGAGCTGGAGGGCTGGTGTCGGCCATCTTGTGAGCTGGAAGACTGGAGTCGGCCATCTTGTGAGCTGAAGGACTAGATGCGGCCATTTTCTGAGCTGGGAGTGTGGTGATGGAATGAGCAGCAAGCCCCGGTGTTATCTGGTCTTGCTGTATACTGCCCCTCCCCAAAAAATATTTAGGAGTTTCCTCCACCTCACCTACGGTGAAGGACGAGTCCACAGTGCGTAGCGCATAGTCCAAAAACTCAGAGAATGTTCCTCGAGAACGAACACTTGAAAGTGTGCTCTTTAGCGGCTCATTAAGCCCATAAATAAAAAAGTCAATGAGCATACAGTCTGGTAAATCAGTGGTGTTAGCGATCTCCAAATAACACTGGATGTGGTTCTCGAGGGATTGATTACCTTGGCGTAGACGGACCAAAAACACTGCTGGATCCATAATGTGGCCGAGTCTTCTGTTGTGATTCGGGATAGATGCAAACAACTGCAGGTAAGATCCAAATGCAGGTTTATTCGTGGTCAAGCAAGCAATGGTCAAAACAGGTATGAACAGGCATATACGGGCAAATCCAGAGTCGAAGTCGGTAAACAGGCAAAAGGTCGAAAGGCTGGTGGCTAAACAGGATAACTAGGAAACTAAGCTAGGTACAGACACGGAGAAAACAAGATCGGAAGAAACTCGTTGAAATGTCACCAAACAGTAGACAAGACTCGGCCATGTGAATGAGTGTGTGTGCTGCTTAAATACTGTGTGTAATCAGTCTCTGTAACAGGTTTCAGCTGGTGATGTAATCAGGAAGATGAGTGACCAGGCGTGCGTGATTGGAAGAAGTGCATGTATGGAAATGTAGTCCTGGGGAATGCGGAAGTGAGGTTCATGAAGAAAGAGGAAACCAGCGATCTCCAGAGAATGATCGCTGGTTATCGTAACACAGAGGCGTATCGCTTTGTACATTTTTAAGCTAAAGAGCCAAACTGAGCTGTCAGCTAAGGTGCAACCACTGTAGTGAAGGGACATAGCATTTCTGTTCGCCCCCTTTGTTTCCAGCAGGAGGGGAACTAAAGTTATATGTAGGAAACTTCCACAATGAGGAAATGTATGGAAAACACGGTGGATCCTTGCGATCATAACAGAAAAGAAGCTGCTTAGAGTCGTAAGCTCTAAATGCAGTCACACAGAGCAGTCTGTGAACAGGACACTGCAAGAAATGGTCTTGGTCTGCCTCCTCTGATGGAAAAAAAATGCACTGTAGGAACTTTGGGCATCTAGGTGGGTTGAGGTCTCAGGAAAACGTGAGAGTAAGCCAGCTGGAATTGTTGACACAATTCGCTGATTGAAAATGCCTCCAGATACCCGACCATCTTGACCGATACGCGGTCAGCAGAGTTGTTTACATGGACAGAAAACATAAAAATACTGAGTCGAGTAGATTGAGCAGACCTCACCTAAAGCGAGATCTCCAAGAGGGTTTGAGAGGGGGACATGATGGATTTAACCATCTAACATCTTGCATCTCTGAGGAACTGGATAAGGCGATTCTTTTCCAGAGCACTGCCATCCCCGGGTCCTAAGACTGGGGTTGATCATAACGACAACCCCTCATTGCGGAGAGGACAGCCTATGTTCCAGACAACTGGAGGAGGATAGCATCACATTCAACTGGCATGTTCAAGGTCTTTCCCTGAAAGAAGCACACCACACAACTGTCACGGTCGTGGTTAGGGGAAAGGATCGAGGACTCAGGTGCAGCAAATAATGGGTATTTAATAATAATGAAATAAAAATAAAAGGCAAAACAAAACTACTCAGAGAAGGAAAACATTAACAAAACACACAAACAAACTTGGCTGGCAAGACAAAACTGGAGCAGGAACACAGGAGGAGTGTAGACGACGAACTGGCACAGAACAGAAGACATGAGGAGATTATTTGCAGGAGCAAATTAACACAACTGATGAACATAATTAACTAATTGTAACGGCGGGAAGTGACACTGACAACAGAAGGTAGGATCCAAATGCAGGTTTATTCAGAATAGTCAGGCAAGCAATGGTCAACACAGGTGCAAACAGATCTATACAGGCAGTCCAGAATCGTAGACAAACACAGGCGAGGGGTCAGAAGGCAGACGGCTAAACAGGAGAACTGGATAAACAAGGCTAAGATCAAAACACGGGAAAACAAGACCAGGATAACGCGTTGTAATGTCACCTTACAGGTAAACAAGACTCGGCAATGTGAATGAGTGTGTGTGCTGCTTAAATACTGTGTGTAATCAGTCTTGAAGCAGGATCAGCTGTGGGAGTCTAATCAGTGGAGACTTGGAGCAGGTGTGTGTGTGTGGCATGACTGAATATGTAGTTTATCAGCAGATTTGTAGTCCTAAGTGTGTGTGTGTGTGTGTGTTTACCAGCGACATCTGGTGGTTGTTCGCTGGTGAACATGACAGAGTCCCCCCTCTAAGGAGTGGCTTCCAGACACTCCTAATACTGTTCAGGCGGGAGGTGGAGCAGAGGTGGAACAGGGGGAGGGATGGAGGGCCAGGACCATGCAGTGGGGGCGGGACTGGAGCGTGGAGCTGCGGAGGGCCTGGATCGTGGAGCTGCGGAGGGCCTGGAGCGTGGAGCTGCGGAGGGCCTTAAGCGTGGAGCTGCGGAGGGCCTGGAGCGTGGAGCTGCGGAGGGCCTGGAGCGTGGAGCTGCGGAGGGCCTGGAGCGTGGAACTGCAGTGGTCCTGGATCATGAGACTGCGACCATTGAGGAAGCTTAGGTGGCAGCAGCCATTCAGGAAGTTCAGCAGGCGGCGGCCATTCAGGAGGCTTGGGCGACGGCGACGGCCATTCAGGAGGCTTGGGCGGCGGCGACGGCCATTCAGGAGGCTCAGGCGGCGGCGACAGCCATTCAGGAGGCGGCGGCGACGGCCATTCAGGAGGCTCAAGCAACGGCCATTCAGGAGGCTCAAGCGACGGCCATTCAAGAGGCTCAAGCGACGGCCATTCAGGAGGCTCAGGCGACGGCCATTCAGGAAGCTCAGGCGGCGGCCATTCAGGAAGCTCAGGAGGCGGCGGCCATTCAGGGATCTCAGGAGGCGGCGGCCATTCAGGGAGTTCAGGAGGTGGCGGCCATTCAGGAGGTTCAGGTGGCGTCAGCTCTGGTAACTCAGGTGTTGGTGGCCATTCTGGTGGCTCAGGTGATGGTATTTCAGGAACTGAAACGGGAACTATGGCAGGAACAGACAAGGAACAGGAAACCATCTTCTGAGCTTGTGCTAGATCAACTCTTACCACATTTTGAGCTGGAGGGCTGGATGCGGCCATTTTGTGAGCTGGAGGAGCAGCCATCTTGTAAGTTGGAGGACTGGAGGCGGCCATTTTGTGAGCTGGAGGACTGGAGGCGGGCATCTTATGATATAACTGATGCTCAGGAGACAGGAGTGATGGTGATGCCAGCATTAATGTTTCAGTGGGGTGTACAGCAAGCCCTGTTGTCATCTGATCTTGCTGTACACTGCCACCCCCTGTCGTAAATTTTGACTTATCAATTAGAAATTATCAGACCAGAGGTTTTGAATATCAGAAAATAGACTTTATTCTCCATAATAAAGCCGAGAAAGAACAGAGCAGACCCCAGAGCATTCTGAAGTCTCTCCTGGACACCTTCTGAAGTCTCTCCTGCACCTTCTGAAGTATCTGTGTTTGTTACAATTTTTATACAGGATTATTTGACACACCCCTAAGTCTCTTTTTAACTCTTGACCATTTTTGAATAGGTTTTTAGTCTAAGGGGTCCTGCTATTCTTGGCTCTCAGCCCACTAGCTCATGTCAACAGAGATGTTACAGGTCTATGTCAGCAAAGTATAGATGCAACTTATGCAAAGGAACTAAGTGTTTACATACATTGTCATGATAGGATAATAACTTGATAATATGTTACTCATTCTAACTTCTAACACATATAGCTTCATACAAGTATTTAACATATATGATCAGTGCTTTACATATTCAGTTGTTCTACACATCAGTCACTCAGCCTTCTCCTAGTGTTGCTCCTGTGCAGGCATACTCATCTTACACAGACATATCACTGTATTTTTAACACACGCTGGCATGTTTGCTGCAAACACCACATACATTTTGTGAAGAGAAAATTAACTGCTTTACACTTAGAAAATACTTTACACTGAGAGAATAGAAATCTTCTTCAATCCCTCCTCTTAAGACTTTAGTCTTAATATTATTGTCTTTTAACCCCAAAGTGCAATTTCATAATACAGTTCTCTTAATTACCTCTATCTAGTGACTGATATTAGCCACATAGCAGTTATTAATTGACTAGATTATGCCACTGTACTTTGACAGAAGTCCAGCCAAACGTCTCCCCTTTTGATTTGAAGGAAGTAAAAGACTGTACTCTGCCTACGGTGAAGGGGGACCCACTAAGTTGCAGAACCAGATCAATGTAGAACTCAAGTGTCCAATGGGGGTCATGCAGTGGCATTGTGGAGTACAGAGGTTCAGATAGTCCTCCACGAAAAAATATCATCAGGCATAAATCATCCAAAGATGTTAAATGGGCTACCTGGATGAAGTCCTCCACGTATTCCTCTATAGACCGGGCTTCCTGACGCAGACGCATGATCTTGAAACCCACTGGATCCATGTTGTGGCCGAGTCTTCTGTAACGGCGGGAAGCGACACTGACAACAGATGGTAGGATCCAAATGCAGGTTTATTCAGAATAGTCAGGCAAGCAATGGTCAACAAAGATGCAAACAGATCTATACAGGCAGTCCAGAATCGTAGTCAAACACAGGCGAGGGGTCAGAAGGCAGGCGGCTAAACAGGAGAACTGGATAAACAAGGCTAAGATCAAAACACGGGAAAACAAGACCAGGATAACGCGTTGTAATGTCACCTAACAGGTAAACAAGACTCGGCAATGTGAATGAGTGTGTGTGCTGCTTAAATACTGTGTGTAATCAGTCTTGAAGCAGGATCAGCTGTGGGAGTCTAATCAGTGGAGACTTGGAGCAGGTGTGTGTGTGTGGCATGACTGAATATGTAGTTTATCAGCAGATTTGTAGTCCTAAGTGTGTGTGTGTGTGTTTACAAGCGACATCTGGTGGTTGTTCGCTGGTGAACATGACACTAATAATGGGTTAACAAGTGGGGTGGGACTAGACAATAGACGGGAGAGCGCATGACAGAGACAAGAAAAGCCATGCGCTCACACAAAACAGGACAAGAACATGCAGCCATGATGACACAAGCACAACACTGAAGCACACAACAAAAGCACGTTACCTCAATGTAAACACATAGCCATGTGCTTTGACAACAGACGCAAGACACGAGCACACGATGAATGAAAACACTCACCGTGCGCTCACACACGCAGCGTGCATGTTTCATCCCAGCGCCGACCAAAACCGAAACCAACTGGATTGAGACGCTGAGAATGAAACACCACACTGCAGACAGACGAGAACCCAAACACGAGTACAAGAGCGCGCACGTCTGAGGCACGCAGAGCCCGCGCAGCCGCATCAAGCGGGAGCACACACACTCCAAGTACACCCACAACAGTGCGCGCGCACACAGAAACAGGACCAGACAGAGCTAGTGTCCGAGCTCTGCCACCAAAACAAGAATTTACAAGAGCAGAGTGGCAGAACCCTGACAACAACATGGGCATAAGTTTTATTTAACAGTGCGGGGGACAATAATTAGCATTTTTTTTAAAGGGGGCACAAATAATACAGCTGAATTGTACTAATAAAGATATGTCCCTGCAGTTAAAAATAGTTTCATCATTATTGTAGCATGGAGACTACGTCATTATGATTATTTTCAAAGTTTTACTCAGGTTCAATGACAAAGCATATTTTTGTTGTGTTGTTTACAGTCAACTGACTGACTCCTGAAGCAGAAAAAATGCTTTGTTTTCCATGCTCATAATAACTAACTTGTTTACATTACACTTTTTAAAATCACCAATCATATTGTAAATCAGTGAGCCTGTTAAGTTCATCTGCTAAACAGCCACAACTCCAAAAACATTAAAAAAATGTGTTCATCCCCAAAAGAATTTTTAATATCCCTTCAATAAAAGCACAACACACTGTACATCTGATTGACCCTGCTCTGCCTGTTCCTCAATAATTTTTCTCCTTTATCTGTGATTGCTATTGTGACATTAGTATTTATGCACTCATTCTTAAAGCCAAATTGCTTAATATGTGAACTTTTTGTACTTGGCATGTAGCTGCACTGAAAAACGATCTTATGTCCATTTGCGCTGTCATTTTATCAAACTTTTTTCACCAAGTACCACCTCAGAAAAAAATTGTCTTTCCAAGTACCACCATAGTGACCAGTGTTGAATTACAGGACCGTGGTAGGCCTAATTAAGCATCTACAGCACTGCTCAGTTCAGAGGCAGATTAATTCCTATTATTATGAACATTTATCATTGTCAGCCACTTCAAACATTATAAATAGTTTAAACATTTAACACTGTACTGTGCTTACAGGTAAAAAAAATGTTTAAATGAAAATGTGCTTTTAAAAGTTAATCAAAAATGGCACTGTTTTTAAAGAGTAAAAAGAAAACTGCTGTATTTAAATGTAAAACATTAACATAAAGTAGCCTATTCATGAAAACCGGGAAATGTTCGTGGACCTCATAAATATAGGCTATACGTCATCACATTCAAATAAAAACTCCTTTTGATAATTTTGTTGTAAATATATAATGCATGTACATATATATTTGTATATCTTTGAAATCTAAACATTAACTTGTATTTTAGACATATGAATTGGATTTACATATCTAAATTAAAAATTAGATCTGCTTAGAGAAGGCTATTTGTGTCAGAAAAGCAAGCGATGAAAATATTCCTGTCAACATTGGAATATAAAAATACGGTATACGCCCCCAAAAACCATTACAAATATGGGTAGGAGATTAGCTTCAAATGATAAAATACATAACAAACATTAGGAAATGTAAAATAAAACAAAAGGTTTAGCCTATTCAAATCAATTTACTGGTCAAAACGATATTATTGTACGTGTCAAAGGGTTAAAAAGTGTGTTCTTTTTTTTAATTATTATTCAGCGATTCCTTTGCGTACCACTAGAAGGAAGCCTGCGTACCACTAGTAATACACGTACCACAGTTTGAGAACCACTGCTGCAGCACATTTTATACACTATGGTTATTCAAAGTGGTTTACATAATGCAAAACTAGCATAAAAATAATCACAACAATAAAAACAAAGAATTAAAAATTTTAATTTTGTGTAAGTCACTTAAGAACAGAATAGAAATTGATTATGCTAAAAATACAGTGGGGTTAGTTTGGACGGAGCACAGTGCTCATTTAGCAAATACAAAGCTAAACAATATACTAATTGTGGTTGTTAATGTTAAGTTAACATTATGCCAAATCCGTCACAAAAAACAATGCATCTGTAACAGCTTTGGCGTGGTAGCTGCAGTGCACTTTGCAACAAGCTAACGTTACTAAATGAGTAATTTTAACCGCTAATAAAGCAGATTAATGGACAATTACAATTACATTGGTAATCAGCATTTTTGCTGCATCTAATTCATGAACGAGTCTTTATTATCTACGTTGAAGAGAATTGCTTTATTTAAGGTTAATAAAATCCCTTACTTACTTACTGAAATACAACATTAACTCAGAAGCAGCCGCACACCTGGCTTGTGTGTGCGTCTGTGTGTGTGTGTGTGTGTGTGTGTGTGTGTGTGTGTGTGTGTGAGTGTGTGTAGAGTAAGTGAGAAGTGGGAAAGCACTTAGG
Organism: Danio rerio; assembly: GCF_052040795.2. Taxonomy (NCBI): domain Eukaryota; kingdom Metazoa; phylum Chordata; class Actinopteri; order Cypriniformes; family Danionidae; genus Danio; species Danio rerio. The sequence continues at coordinate 18,316,926 of NC_141036.1, read as the reverse complement.
GGGCCAAACCACTCAGAGGAAGGGCAGGGGGAACTCAACTGTTTATTTTAAATGACAAATGCAGTTTTCCTTTTTCTTAGACAATTATTTTAGGTAAATATACATATATAGTATATAGGTATATAAAGGCACATGCACACATAGGGCTCAACCTGTGCAGTGCACATGCTCTTTTTACTCTTGGATAGAAAGTGCCCTTCTAAAATGATCAAAAGTGCCCCCGCGACACCCCCGCCTCCCCCTTAAAATGGGCTTAATTACTGTTCTTTCAAACTTAGTTACTGAATACCTTTTCATGTGTAAATTAAGTATAGCATTATTTACAAAATTTGTATTTAGGAGTAGTTGGGTTTTTTAAAGATCATAATAATACTACTAATAATAATAATAATAATTCAGAATGAGCAAGTAAATGATTAAGAAACTATTCAAATCAGCATTTAGATTTTATTATTCAGGCTTATACTAATAGCTAATTGTTTCTGTTAATAAACGCTTTAATAACTCAGCTTCATCCAGTTTTGTGACCTAATCTAAAGTAGCCACTATTTTTTATAAATCCTTAATAAATGACAATTAAAGGCTTAGTATCAAATGAACAACACATCTTTGCAATCTTAGCTGAAAAGTAAAATTACTGTAAAGATTAAACATTGCCGAATTACAGAAGTGTCAAAATATATTGGATGAAACAACAATAATAATTTAACAATATATTATGTTACAACATATAAATTTTATTTAGCGATGGTCAAACTGTACAGTAATTTTATATTAGTTAAGATTGCAAATATTTATTTTTAATTTTATACAGTTTCATTTGTACATCTTCAAATGAATATAGTCGTTCATTTATTTTAGTTTATCCTGTTTAGAACATAACTGAGCCTTTAAATGTCATTTAGAATGGATTCATTAAGCATAAATAGTTCTCACTTTAGATTAGGTCACAAAACTGGATGAAGTTGAGTAAATAAAGCATTTGTTATCATACAAATGAACTATTAATACTGAATAATAAAATATATAAACGTATACATGAGTAGTTTATTAATCATACTTAAGCATTCAGAATAATCTATAAAAACCAGCAACTTTTTACAAACAATTAGTTTTTAAATGATGCAATGCTGAATTTAGTCATAAACAATAATCATTATGACAGGTCAATCATTAAGCACATAGTGTACGTGCTTTAAAGTCAAGAATATAGCAGTTATAACTTGTATCTGAATAAACTGCTTACTAACATCTATTAATGTAGAGTTAAAGTTTGACAGATATTGAATGCACTATTTGAATCACATGATATCCAAAATTATTTTATTATTATTGTTGTTGTTATTATTATTATCACAATTATTATTATTATTATTATTAATGATAATAGTAATAAAAGCAATAATGACTGGAGTAATAATTTAATTTGAAACTACATACAATAAGTAATAAATTAATATTTAATGATATAACTTTTTTTACATTAAATAAATGCCACTTTAATGAACAGAATAGTTTTCTTTAAAAAAACAACAGCTGAAATTTCAAACTTTTGACAGGTCGTGTACATGCTGATGTGATAGTCGTGTCATGGTTGTTGCAGATACACTTTTCAACTCTCATAAAAATGGCTAGGATTTTATTATCTGTGATATTAATCAAACTGTAAAAAAATATATAAAATTCAAAAATCAATAAAATATCATCTATAGCCTAGTACAAGGATACATTACAATGCAACATAGTTTCTTAAAAGGCAACTATAAAAAATATTCAATAATAATCTTCAGCATGTAAATTAACTTGTATTGTTTTTTTAAGCAATAATTTAGTTTAATGGTCTAAATCCAACAGCCAGTTTAAAAATATCTGAAATGTTGCATTTATTATTCTTGTGAATCAATCATTTGTCAAACATAATACAACTGAACCACTGTTTCCATGTTTACATATAGCTTCATTGTGTACCACACCTCCACAAATTGTCGTCTCAGTTTTTTTGTGGTATTTACTTTGTATGAAGATTCAAATACAGTTTTGAATTGTAAATGTAGATATTGATGGCAGCACGAAAAGGCTATTATATTCTGTGTGGTGTTTCTATAGGGACAAAGAGAAGAGGTGTTACGTAAGTTGCTGGAACAGGAGACAGCTGCACATTAGATAGCTGAGCAAGAATGCAGGCAATTTATTAGCAAAGAATATGTTTAATATACATTGGTTGTAGTTTGAGCTTTTAGTTGAAATAAATGCATATAGTCTAATCCAGTGGTTCCCAACCTTTTTCCTAAATTTACTGCGTGTGTGCGTGCGTATGTGCGTGTGTGTGTGTGTGTTATTAAAATATATATGTTTAGAATATATGAATTAATCAGTTTTAGATTTATCAAAATTAAGATTAAATTAAATTATTATTCTTTATATGAATACACACAAATTTATATATACATTTTTAAACAAATAAATGTTTATTTTTTCATCTGTGCATGAACATACACTTTATGTATAACACTGAATGTTATAATAAACATAAACATGAACATTACAATAGCTGTGCATTTACTTTCATACTCTCATTCTTCTTTGTAAGTGATTGTAACACAAAGCTAATGTGCCACCGGGTAGCATGCCAGTGATAGCCAGTCGAAAATTGCTGTGCACTTCCAGTCTGTTGCTGTACTTTGTTTTACAGCCAAAAGGGTACTGAAGGCTGTCTCAGAGAGGTAGGTGCATGGTACTGAAAGGATGAATGTTTTTTGTAATTGCATAGTTAGCCATTTTAGTTGTGACAACAGGTCCCCTTACTATCCAAAGCCTTTTTAATCCATTCTCCTGATAGTACTTTTTTGATAGTGAATCAGCTTGAAGTTCAGCGAGCTCATCTTCACAGCTATGGTATTTCACATATTTAAGTCTGGATGTGAAGTAATCCATAACCCAAAGCTCCTTGGATAATTTGTCAACATCCGTAAAGCGGGACTTTAGTTCCGCCTGTAGTGACATCATGTGATGACAAAACTCTGTGCAAAGTCAAAGATGCACTCATGGTATTGCCAGAGTGTTGAGGCAGCAGTGGGAAATGTTGTAAATACCCCTGTGAAGTACCCCAGCCCTGTACTCTAGTTTGCTCATAAAAGAATTGATTGCTTTTTTGCAATCTAAGATGGTTGACTCCAAGCCCTGCAGTCTCTTGTGGGTCTCATTATAAAGAGTGAATATGTCAGCAAGGTAGGCCATTTTAATCCACATCACATCTTATAGCTGCTTCGACTGTGTGTAGTTTTGACTTTGCAAAAATTCAAAAGTTTTATCTCACAGTTCGGGAAAGTGCCCGAGCACTTTGCCGCGCGATAGCCAGCGAACCTTTGTGTGTAGCAGGAAAGCTTGATGTGCTTCATCCTCAATCAATTGTGCAAATAATCTCTGGCCTTTTTCGGCCCGCCGAATACCTTGGGCCAAAGAGGGAAAGCCGGGGCTTCGGGGCAGAGTGAAAGGACAGGCGGGCACAGTTTTCTGATCACCCACGAGTACATGCGCCACACACATAAACAAATAAATAAATAAGGGAAAGAAAACATCTGGAGCAAATTATAAGCTGGGGTCTTTTTGTGCATGATCACCCTGTTTCTCTTTTAAATGTAAGGCTGTTGCATAAAATAATAAAGTAGTTTTTATTAATACGTGACTTTTCTTTGCTTGATGTTTAATAACACATAATAATCTTTATACCATATTAAAGACACAGCAGACAGTAAAGGTTTTCGAGAGTTTTTGTCAAGTTTAAAAAGTGTGTTTGTGTGCATTTAGATGCCTGTATTTGTGTGAGACCGAGGAAAAGAGCACTCCCTCTATAACTCTGTTGATGCCGCGAGCTGCTTTTTTTTTTTCCCTTTTATTGTTTTTATTTATTTTGGAGATAATGCACTATATAAATACAACAGAAAGAAATCAAACTTTACAAATTTTGTGTCCTCTTTTGTAGGCTCAAAACAATAGTGTCATATCTAGATAAAATAGCCTAAGCTATATTGAAATAATTTAAAGAATTACAAATATCAGATATAATAAAATCACATTAAATAAATAAAACAATATAAAACTAGCTATTAACTAACTAACTTTAGCTAGCTATAACAATTAGGTACTATATCAAACTGCTTTAAAGCCATTAAACTTTCACTTTTCAAAAGCCTCTCTGAAAAAAAAAGATTTTAGATATGTTCTAAAAACAATTAACACCGGAGAATGTTTTAAATATTATTTATAAAGTATTTGGATACAACAATATTAATCACATCATGTAAACAGAGCATTTTCGGGGTGAGTGAAAGCAGAAACGAGGCGACCTTTTTTTTCTGCCTGCAGCTGCGCAGCACTTTACAGATGCATCGGGGGGAAACTGCAAGTTGAAAATGTGTGCTGGGTCCTCAAACAAGTGGGTATGTTTTTATATGACGTGGTAAAATTAAAAAAGGAAATTTTAAATACATGAAGATCTTTATTAGTGCATAGCTTCTGAGCGCAATGAAATATAGGCTATATTTTGTTACGTGCTGCTATGTGCTGAAACACTTTACTTAAGATACAATAAGCAACATCTTTAAATAAAGGGAATCACCTATTAAGTGTCATAAAGCCATAGGGAAAAAATCATGTTTTAGAAAATGCCCACCATGGCTAAAGGAGCTACAGAGAAAAAAAATTTACAGGAACAAACACAGCTCTAGGTTGACTACTGTTGTGTTGTTGTGAAAATTAACTTTGACCCTTTATTTTCCACAGCCGAATCTCCATCTGTCAGTGATCAAAAAGTTGATTTCCATATCAGTGGAATTTCCAAGAGGTGCAAAAATAAAATCAGCTGCTAACATATATATATATATATATATATATATATATATATATATATATATATATATATATATATATATATATATATATATCTATATATCTATATATATATATATATATATATATATATATATATATATATATATTATAGTGTGTGTGTATTATAGTGTCAGGAACAATAAATTTTGCTTTCACTACTTGTTTGTGTTTCAAAATATTAAAAGTTTTTTAAAAACACCAGGACACCAGGACCATCTTAATGTAAAGCAAGGCAAATTTATTTATATAACACAGTGGCAATTCAAAGTGCTTTACATAAACAATAATAAAAGAAACAAGTAAAATAAAAATAAAAACAAATAATAAAAATGAGTAAAAAAAATGTAATTAATGACTGCATGTTGTAGGGGACAGAACTGAAGCAGAGATGATACTTTATAAAATAGTTGAGGGAGACTCTGATTTAGAGTCTGACAATTAGACAGTGGGAGAATTAGAGACAATTAGAAAATGACAATCAGTTTTAAATCACTTTTATGTTAAATTTGTTTTGGATTAACCACTTCTTTTTTGTTTTTATTTAGTTTTTTTGAGTTCGGCTATTTTTCAGACTAAACTGTTTCATGAATTTCAATACAATCTGAAAAAATGGCTTTTGTTTTGTTTTTGTTACATTAATATTGGATTAATATCCCTTTACAGCCATATCCTGTACAGTTGTGTTGTCTGAGTAGAGGTCGTTTTGAACTAAAATGGTCCTGTGTCCACTAGTGGACATGTTGTAAAATGAAAAATAAAAACAAAATGTAAAAACTCTAAATTGTAGATTTTCTTTTTTTTTTAACCCAAAGGATGTCGGAAATCACAGAGAAAAAAAAAATTCTTCAGGTCTCAGGAGGATATATTTAAATTAAGTACACTTTTTGGATAGTTTACATGTAATATACTATTGAAATTAAAATATATTTGCTTAGTATATTTAGTATGATTATTTTCATAAGGGAAACATTAAGCCTCAATCCTGAGCAATGAGAAATCATTCAATTAATCATTCATTTAAGAGTCCCTTTAGTTTTTATCATTGTTCTAAGTAATTCAAGTATAGTGAAGGTAAATAAGCATGCATGCCTGAAGTTCCTGTTATATGGCTGTTGGAAGGTCTGTTGTTGTGAATATTCTTTTGATATATGAGAAAGGTAAACAATGTTGACATTAGAACAGGGGCCTGTTTCAGTAAGGAGGTTCAAACAACTCAGAGTTTAAATTTAAACTCTGAGTTGATTTACCGAGAGATTAAAAACTCTGAGTTTTCGGTTTCAGAACAGCTGATCTGAGTTGGGTCAATCAACTTCGAGTAGACCAACTCAGAGTTAAGCGCGCACACCGTGACTTTAAAAAGGCATTATCAATGGAGCGTAGACATTACGAGTGACTATGGCAATATCTTATAAAAGAGATCACCATTTCTTTCTCCAGCTGAACTTGATGTTCTCATGCAAAGTTATAGCAAATATGAGTGTGTATATATTTGAAAAGAAACAACCATCAGTGAAGAAGAGACAGTTAGCGTGGGAAAACAGCTGCTCAAGTTAATGCCTAATTTCACCTTTTAAGTATTTAAATATTTAAGTATAATAAAATAAGTAATGTAATTTGTGACGTTTATATTTTTTTTCTAAACTTTTTTATACATTTATTAGTTTTAAATGATTTAACAGTGCACTTGTGTGTCTGCCTTTTTTATTGATCAAGTGATAGAGGTTAATATACCATTTAGAAGGTAAGCAGTACTAAAAATATTTTTAGAAAGAATAATAATCCCATTAATCTAGTTACAGTGCATGTCGAAGGTGAATTTAATTTAATTATTTATTAAAAAAGGATAAGCCATTCTAGTACAGTTCTTCTGTGTGTGACTAAAATGTAGGCAAGAGCTATGTTTCCATCCAAATATATTACATAAATTTATGTGCAAAACTGGCATATTGCATAAAAGATGCGAATAAAATTCCATCCAACGAGTCAAAGAGAAAAAAATCGTCACTTCCTGATTAAACTGGCACCAAATATCAACAGTAAAAACAGAATTTACTGTGGTAGAAGAAGCTGCGTCGATTAATTCTTTATTTAGCCTAATTAATGTACTTGCGCCTCGATGTCAGAAGACAATGCTGAAACACAATGAACACGTGGGGGCGTCTGAAGCCATGAGACGCGGAGACTCTTGACACGCACCAGACGTTCGGAGGTAATAATAATATACACTAATACTGAAACAGTTAAGGCATTCTAGAATGACTAAAACAATATTTAAGACATGTTACAGTGTGCTCAGCTTGCTGGTTTGTCCATTTACACACATTTTCATTATCATATGATTATGATCTTTTTTTTAATGTACATACTGTAATTTGTTTAGTAAAAGTGTTTCCATCGTAGTTTATGCGCACATTTTCTATCGAATAAAAGTTTATCCTACTCAGTTATGCGCGTTTTTTTATGCATATTTTAAAAAGTTATGTGCATCATGACATTTCTATCAATCGTTTTTATGCACGTATCCAAAATGAGCATAAAAATAGGTGTGTGGAAATGTAAGGCTAAGGCGAGAAATGCCGCTTCATCTTTATAAAAGGGGAGGAGACAGACAGAAACTCTGAGTTTAGAGAATAAAACCTGCTTCTGACCAGGTTAGATTCACAGAGTAAGTTACCACAGTAACTGACTCTGAGTTAAAGTTACCTTTCTTTCAGAAACAGGCTTGACTTACCCTGCTTTCTCGAGTTTAACAAACCTGCCATTTTGAAACGGAAAACCCAGAGTTTCTCTCATTTCAGGGTTAAAATACTCTGAGTTTTCAGTTAACCTCCTTTCTGAAACAGGCCCCAGGTCTTGTCTATACTCAAGGTACATAGGTACATAGTACATATACATTGTAGCGAGCCATGTAATACCACGTCGCCCTGGGCACAAATCCACACCAGCTGGATCTCTCATCAACCTCGGATCGCTCACAGCTGGACCTCATCAGCCAGGGAGAGATATAAGCCAGCCCCACACAGACGGAAGTGAGCTTCATTTGACATGACTCCCTGCGCTAACGCTTGTCTCTCTCTGTCTCTCCCACAGCCGAGTCCAGCTCGTGACCGATCCAACACTCTACTTCTCACCAGCCTTCACCATCTCCCCGGAGCACTTGAGCACGCACCTTTAAGAAGAGCACTCATTCACCCCAATATCACTTGTAAATAAAGGCACCCTCCGGGGCATTGTTTGTAACATTATCTACGGTGTTTGTGTTTTCCCTCTGCCTCGCTACAACTGGTGGAGAATGCGGGCATTGCAGAGGGAAAAATTCAGAAGAAACACTCACCATTAAGTAGAAAATAACCGCTGAATTTTTCTCTGTGTTTGTTACAGACAGGCATCCGCTCTCTCTCTCTCCCACGCTTCCTCTTACTCGGCTGTCAACATCCCGTCGCCATGTCGGTGGAAGAGGTACTGCTCCACCTAGTGGAGATCTCCAGGAAACAGAATTCCATCTCTGAGCAGCTTACAGCCAGACAGGATCGACTGGAACAGCAGCTCCGCCAGGCGGCCAGACACCATCCGACTCCCGAAGTGAGTGCGCATCATCATCTCACTAAACTCAGCGACCTGGATGATATTGACGCTTATTTACATACCTTTGAGGTTATTGCCGAGAGAGAAGGCTGGCTAAAAGAAAACTGGGCGAGAATGTTGGCTCCGTTTCTCACAGGAGAAGCGCAACGAGCATATTTTTCACTAGAGACACCTAAAAATGAAGATTACAAAGCGTTAAAAAAGGAAATATTAGCCAGAATGGGGCTATCCACAATCAGCGCAGCCCAACAGTTTTCCCAGTGGTCTTACGACGAGAAACAACCAGTGAGAACCCAAGCAGCTCAACTTTCTCGCCTGGGAAGGCTATGGTTATTGGGAGGAGATCCCTCGGCGGTCCAGGTCGCTGAGAAGGTGATCATCGAGAAGATGATGCGTGCGTTACCCCGACGTTTGCGAACACTCACCAGCATGCGAAATCCTGAGTCACTGGCCACCCTGGTGGAGGCGATCGAGCTGACTGAAGCTCACATCGCCCGAGATAATGGGGAGAGAGCGGCTCTGCCACCCCGGAGGGTAAGTGCACCTTGGCGACCGGTGGAGGGCACAGCGCGACCAGGCGGCAGACCAGCGGTCCCCAGCCCGATGGACGAGCCGATGCCCACCGAGCCGACGACGCACTCGACCCCGGCCTGGACAGCAGGGTGCGCGGTTCACCGCAATATCCCTCCCGAAGCTCCCACCCATAAAGTCCAGCTAGAGGGAAAAACACAAACGGCCACCTTAGACACAGGAAGCGCCATCACTCTGGTTCACCCGAAAACTTTAAAATACCATCATGAAAGCAAAGGGCGAATTCCGATCACGTGTGTGCATGGTGATACCCGCCACGTACCCGCCCGAAGAGTAACCATCGCGGCGAAACCAGGTAGCTGGCGAATCGAAGTCGGGGTTGTTCCAGATCTTCCTGTGTCCCTCTTACTGGGCAGAGACTGGCCGGGGTTCGACGAACTCCTAACTCACCACCACGCTCCATCGGCTCGTTCAAAGAAGAAGAACAAGCCACGGGCTCATCGGGACCGCAAACCAGCGCTGATGACCACCGAGAGCGACAGAGGGGGTGAGTCATCTATATCTGCTAATCTATACTTTGATCTGTTTCAACAGATAACCGCAGGAGGTGACTTTGGCAGAGCACAGAGGGAAGATGAAACGCTCAAACACTGTTGGCCACAAGTACGGATCATCGACGGAAATGAGCGACTTCCCAGCCCTCACCCCCTCCCACATTTCATTGTGGAAAATGGTCTGCTGTACTGTGTCGCAGAGAGGCGGGGGGAAAAGAAGACACTACTGGTCGTTCCGAGGACCAAGAGGGAGACGGTCTTAGAACTGGCACATACCCACCCGATGGCGGGACATCTGGGAGCGGCCAACACGGTGAAAAGGATCCGCGACCGTTTCCATTGGCCGGGGCTAGACGGGGAAGTAAAGAGGTATTGCCAGGCATGTGACATCTGCCAGAGAACGTCTCCCCAACGACCACCCCCCAGCCCTCTAATACCGCTACCCATCATCGATGTGCCCTTCACCCGAATTGGTATGGACTTGGTAGGGCCTTTGCCGAAGTCGGCCCGGGGACATGAGCACATCCTTGTTATCCTCGATTATGCCACCAGATACCCTGAAGCGATTCCCCTGAGGAAAGCCACGTCATCGGCCATCGCAAAGGAGCTGTTTCTGCTATGCAGTCGAGTGGGAATCCCAACGGAGATACTGACCGACCAGGGCACCCCCTTCATGTCCCGGTTGATGGCAGACCTCTGTCACCTACTCAAGGTAAAACAGCTAAAAACCTCTGTATATCATCCACAGACGGACGGCCTTGTCGAGCGCTTTAACAAGACTCTGAAGCAGATGCTCCAACGGGTGGTGGCAGAGGACGGGCGCGACTGGGACCTCATGATCCCGTACGTGTTATTCGGTATCAGGGAAGTCCCCCAGGCCTCCACAGGATTTACCCCCTTCGAACTGCTGTTTGGCCGCCAACCCAGGGGCCTATTGGATGTGGCTCGTCAAGCCTGGGAGCAGGAGCCAGCCCCCCAGCGGTCGGTGATTGAACACGTACGGGACATGAGAGAACGCATCGACAAAATCATGCCCATCGTCAAGCAACACCTGACCGAAGCCCAGCGCGCCCAGCAGAGATTGTATAACCGGCCCGCCCAACCCAGAGAGTTCCACCCAGGGGACAAGGTGATGATACTCATACCTACCACAACGTCGAAGTTCCTCGCATCCTGGAAGGGACCATACACCGTGGTAGAAAGGGTAGGGCCGGTAAATTATCGAGTCCGTCAGCCGGGACGAAGACGGGAAGAACAACTTTACCACGTTAATCTCATGAAGAAGTGGGTTGCAGCTCCAGGTCATCTCGTTGCCTTCGCTGAAGAAACTCTTCCCGTTGTCCACATTGGTGAGCAACTCTCACCAAACCAGAAGGCGGAGCTGCAAGCCTTGGTTGGTCAGTTCAAGGATGTGTTCTCGGAGAAACCGGGCCGAACCTCCATCATCCAACACAACATTATCACTCCTCCTGGCACCATCGTCCGGCAAAGGCCTTATCGAGTTCCAGAGGCTCGCAGGCTGGCTATCGACGAGGAGATCCAGAAGATGAGAAGGTTAGGCATCATCGAACCATCCCGTAGCCCGTGGTCCAGCCCAATAGTGATGGTCCCCAAACCCGATGGCACCCTCCGTTTCTGCAACGACTTCAGGAAACTCAACGAGATCTCCAAGTTCGACGGATACCCCATGCCTCGGGTGGACGAGCTGCTGGATAGGCTGGGTGGAGCCCGATTTATCTCCACCATCGACCTCACCAAAGGCTACTGGCAGTTACCACTCAGTGAAGACGCCAAGGAGAAAACCGCCTTCTCCACACCCGGTGGGCACTGGCAATACCGGGTTCTTCCCTTCGGGCTCCACGGGGCCCCAGCCACATTCCAAAGAATGATGGACATCCTGCTGAGGCCCCACCAGCCATATGCAGCAGCCTACCTGGACGACCTCATCGTCCACTCAGAGTCATGGGAAGAACACCTATCCCGGTTACGGAGGGTGCTCTTAGATCTTCGACGGGCTGGGCTCACAGCTAATCCCAAGAAATGCCACCTGGGTCTAGCCGAAGCCAGATACCTCGGGTTCCACATTGGACGAGGTCTCATACAGCCACAGCAAAACAAGGTCAAGGCACTACAGGAAACTCCACAACCCACCACAAAGACCCAGGTACGTGCATTTCTGGGGTTAGCGGGCTACTATAGATGTTTCATACCTAACTTCTCATCCATAGCCAGCCCTTTGACAGACCTGACCAGAAAGGGGCAGCCGGAGAGGATAAGATGGACCAAGGAAGCCGACGATGCGTTCCGAGCCCTAAAGAAGTCCCTCACGTCCTCACCGGTACTGCACGCACCTGACTTCGGCTGCCCCTTCATTCTACAGACGGATGCTTCCGACTCGGGCCTGGGCGCGGTCCTCTCCCAGGTCCACGGCGATGAAGAACATCCCATAATGTACGTGAGTCGGAAGCTGACCCCCGCAGAGACCCGCTACGCAACGGTGGAGAAGGAGGCCCTGGCGATCAAGTGGGCAATCCTGGAGCTAAGGTACTATCTCCTTGGCAGGAAATTCACTCTGGTGACCGACCACGCCCCGCTACAATGGATGGCGACAGCGAAGAACAACAACGCTCGGGTCACCAGGTGGTTCCTGTCGCTCCAGGATTTCAACTTCGACGTACAACATCGAGCCGGGGCCTCCCACGGAAACGCAGACGGACTCTCACGGCTCTGGTCAGGATGGGCAGGTCTGTCGAAACATTCTACCCCCCCTCTCAATACACTGCTCTTCCTTCGCAGGACACCCAGGACCAGGACGACGCTAAGGGGGGGGGAATGTAGCGAGCCATGTAATACCACGTCGCCCTGGGCACAAATCCACACCAGCTGGATCTCTCATCAACCTCGGATCGCTCACAGCTGGACCTCATCAGCCAGGGAGAGATATAAGCCAGCCCCACACAGACGGAAGTGAGCTTCATTTGACATGACTCCCTGCGCTAACGCTTGTCTCTCTCTGTCTCTCCCACAGCCGAGTCCAGCTCGTGACCGATCCAACACTCTACTTCTCACCAGCCTTCACCATCTCCCCGGAGCACTTGAGCACGCACCTTTAAGAAGAGCACTCATTCACCCCAATATCACTTGTAAATAAAGGCACCCTCCGGGGCATTGTTTGTAACATTATCTACGGTGTTTGTGTTTTCCCTCTGCCTCGCTACAACATGTACATAGACTATGTACATAGTACAGGTACATAGTCTATACTCAAAACCAACTGTAACGACTGGGGGGAGTGACACTCACAACAGAAGGTAAGATCCAATATGCAGGTTTATTCAATGTCGTCAAGCGAGCAATGGTCAAATATAACAGTTCACAAAACTCACGGTTCGTTTCTATACGACAGTGGTGTCACGGTTCGGTATGTTTTCGATACAGCAAAAAAGGAAAAAGCCAGAGGATTTCTGATTTAAATTTTTTTAATGTATTAAAATAAACATCATAAAAGTATGCTCTTGTTTTTTTTCCCACTTTGAACAGTCATAGAGCTATACTTCTGGGGTTTCTGCTTAGCAGCAAATAAAACAAATCCTTCTTTATACTCAAAACCAAAAAGCTTCATACAAAAAATAAATATATTATTGTAGTAGTTAAACAAAGAAAAAGAAAAGAACAATTTAGTTTTTACATGGAACTCAGTTTCAATCAGTTTTAAGTATTTTTTTTTTATTTTCAAAAAGATGAGTGTAAACCTTTTCTTCAGACAGCACAGATCTGCTTGATTTGACTGTCACCTGCCATATTAGTGGATCTGAAAGCAGGAATTATCTGACTCAAATGGCTTATGAAGGACTAATGTAACGGGGGCTCTATTACATTTAACATTTTCTTAAAACCCGACATTTCCACTACCGATCAAGATCTCTCATATGCACAGCTATAAATGTACCTATTACCACAGTGATTTTTTTTTTTTTTTGCCCTGTTCGAATCTGTAGGAATTGCCTGTCAGAATGCTGTTCAAATTCCAGTTCCTGATTTCGTGATGTCAGTGTATATGAGTTGATATGCCGAAATATTTCCGCTAAAATAGCTTACTGTCATAGCAGATTATTATTATTTTTTTTGGAGACATGTGCGTGCGATGTACCTGAGCGGCCGCGGTGAGCTGTGGCTATCCTACCTGAAGAGCTGGGAGGGAAGCGGTGGAAAGGGGTGTGCGATATATTTAAGGACCGGGGAGAAGACGTGCGACTTCCGGGAGATTATTATTCATTTGCGGGCATCTGGGAGTCTCCCGAAGCTTCCAGGAGACTTGGGATGTCTGGGATTACATTTACCTTACCAGCCATTTTGCAGGCTAGTGTAGCATGTGACTGACTGGAGTAGTGTTTGGAGGTAGGGCGGGTCTGGTGATATGTGAACAGGTTATTGAGATTGGCTGTTTTGCGTCGGGTCCAGGGTTGTTGGGGCAACGGGAGCGGAGCCAGCACAAGCAGGCTGACACAGAAGGCATCAGAATTGCTAATGAGTGCATCATGCTTTAATAAAGTGTTATTCTGAGATCAAAAGCGATGGTCTACTGTTTAATAAGATAGCGGGGAAGGCAGCATGTTGCCTGTTGAGCGTTGTTGCACTAAACATTATATTTTGTACTTATTCTCTTTTATCATTTTAGATGTTAGTTTGAATCAAATCATTTGGTTTGTTATGCGTACCGGACCTAAAGTCTCGTACCGAACGGTTCAATACGAATATGCGTATCGTTACACTCTTAATATATAGAGTATAGTATGAATATATAAAGTCAGAATTATTAGCCTCGCTTTGAATTTGTTTTTCCTTTTTAAATATTTCTCAAATTCTGTTTAACAGAGCAAGGAAATGTTTACAGTATGTCTGATAATATTTTTTTCTTTTGGAGAAAGTCTTATTTGTTTTATTCCGGATAGAATAAAGGCTGTTTTTAATTTTTTAAAACCCATTTTAATTAAAAAATGTTTTAAGTCAAAAATTTTTAAGGAATTATTCAGTTATATTAAGTAAAGGAAACCGTTAAGTGTTTCAGGACATAAGAGCATAGGTCACCGTCACTTTACCTCAGCTGATTCCGGCTGATTAGCCCCTGAACTCGGCATATCTATACAGGCTTTACACAGTCTTTTGGAATTATTTCTTTAAATTATCAGATGATATGGTACAACCATCTGAAGCGTTGTCATACAGTGTTATGCCTGGATTTTATAAAAAGTCTTGCATTTGGAGCTATGAGGCCAAATGTCTAGGCCAGGGGTGGGTAAACTCGGTCCTGGAGGGTCAGTGTCCTGCACAGTTTAGCTCCAACTCTAATCAAACACTTTTCACCCATAGGAAAGTCGGTCTAAGCAAAATCTTTAAAGTCTGTAGCTCTGCTCACGCTCCGCCTCTTTGCCCTTGTTCAGTATACCTGGGTTGGTGCGATGACTCACAAACAAAATGGCGACGTTTGGCCATGCCCACCGGTAGCTTCTTTTGGGTTCTTCATAAACCTATGGGTGACCACCATATCTTTTACAGTCCCTCTTAATAGAGCGATTGGACCCGCTAAACAAGCGGATTGGATAGTTGTTGAGCGCAACAAAATATATATTTTATTACGACACTGCTGTGTTGAGCCTAAAAAAGTGGACACGTAATTTATAAAGTTTTATGTCTTTCTGTTGAATTAATATTTGTATTATCTCCAAAATAAAGACAGAAAGAAAGAAAGAAAAGAAAGAAGCCTAGCCGCTCACAGCATCTACAGAGCTGTCAAGAGAGTGCTCTTTCGCCCAGTCTCTCACACAAACGTGCATCTAAACCTTTACAGTCTATGATCTAATCACACGTTTCATGCACAACCACACCTTTTAAACTTGACAAAAAACTCTTAATTACTGTAAGTTACTCGCTCTACCATACAGGCCTGATTGCACAAATGGTTGTCCTTCTGTAAAGTTCTCCTCTCTCCACAGAAGAATGCTGTAGCTCAGACAGGGTGACCATGGGTTAATTGATCACCTCCCTGACTAAGGCCCTTCTCCCCCAATCACTCAGCTTACATAGCCGGCAAGCTCTTGGAAGAGTCCTGGAGCCTCATGTATCAATGTTGCGTATGCACAAAAAAATTGTGTACACCTGATTTCACGCTTATGTTTGGATTTACTAACGTTGAAATAAACATGAGAATGTGCGTTGGTCCATGCCAACTTCATGCCTGGTGTACTTGCATTTCTTGTGTGTTTGTTTTATTTCCATTGGCGACTCCTAGAGGCAATTATGTTAAATTGCACACTACAAAGTATCTTTGAGCCGTACAAAGGCAGCTGTATGGGATGGGATCATCCGCATGTCTAGCAGGTATATAAGGTTTGCATACCATGCAGTTTACCAGCCAAACATTAAAGCGCAGTTTGCAGCGATCGCCGGTTTTCCAATCGGAGCGATTGACTGCACATAAATTGCTATAAAGGTTCCATCTGAAGAATTTGCATACGTGAATCGGAAACATTTCCATTCAATAAATGTGCAAATAATATGTGATGCTCAAATGCGCTTAACACAATACACACTTATTAATGATTCCTACTTCTCTTCCTTGTGATGAATAGTAGGCAAAATCTGATATGTAGTGGGGGAGAGGAATGAATTCATCAGACGCTGGATTCGAACCAGGATCATGATTGATTGTGTCAAAACATGTTGACATGCGCTTTACGAGCTACGCTTCTCACACTGCTGTTTGCTACTCTCTTTAGTTACCTTTGTCTCTGTCAATCAAACGATGATGGGCGGGAATCACTCAACTAGCTCATTCCAACGAGGTGTGTTAATTGCATTTAGCCTATATAGACACAACAAAATTTTACACCTTTACATCCGACCATTTCTTTCTAATTCACTCACAGAGCGATGTTTAGACCTCACTGAGTTAACCGCGTCAGCTAAACTTCTCCCATTCTATTTTCTTCTTTTGTTATTAATTTCGGAGGACAAACATGCAAATGACACTGTTTTTTTCCATTCTACCTCCGAAAGGGGCACCTATTAATTCACATTCTGTTCTAAGTTTCACTTTTTGCTTGCTTTTGCCATTGCTTTTTCATTTGGTTTTGCCAAGGTAGAGTCATTACCATATTTATTAGGGAGAGGAGGCAGGGAGGGGTTATGCGCTCGTGCATGTGCGCTCAGTTTCACGTTAATTTAGACGTACAAAGAGATTATGCGTGGGATTCTACGTACGCAGTGTTTTATACAGCTGAATTTTTATGTATGCACATTTACAGATTTTTAGTATGAATTCAACGCAAGTCTATGTACATGAGGGCCCTGGTGATCCCAAATATCTTCCACTTACAGATGATGGTGGCCACTGTGCTCATTGGAACTTTCAGAGCAGCAGAAATTTTTCTGTAACCTTCCCCAGCCCTGTGCCTAGAGACAATCCTATCTCGGAGGTCTACAAACTGAAGGATTCGGATTTCTGCTTTCCAATCCGTCTCATCATGGACCAACGTTTATCCTTTTCATCATCCTGTTTCTCAGTATTTAACTGTGAATTGATTTTAAATTAATGAATAAGTTAACACATTGCTTAATAAAAGAATGTTCAGTGCATTTGCCTGTCTCCTTATAACTATTTTCAAAAGAAACCAATAGGTCAGAGGTCACGGAGACCTTGAGTGGAACTGAGGGCTGAGGACTGGAAACAACTGTTTCTACTGTTATTTCTACGAGTTAATATTATCTAAAATGTCTAAAGTGATTTTGCTATTTTTACTGTTAATTCTTTTAAAGTGATTCTACTTTTTATTCAAGATTTTTAAATTTTTCTAGTCTGTGTTTTAACCAATCAGGTTAGAACACCTATATGTATGACGCAGTTAATGACGTTATGTGAGAGTATAATTGTAATGATTGGTGATTGTAAGCAGAGCGGCCTAGAAACTTATTGCGAGTGTTGAAGCTGGCTTCTGCGAATGAAACTGCAAACTATCTTCAGTAAACTTGATTTATTTATTTAAATATCTGACTCCGGCTCTTCTTCATCTACCAGACTGATCATTCTTTGGGTTAAACTGTAAACTATCCCTCAAAAACCATTCCTTTGTCTTCATGGTTGGTTTGTGCGTTGACATGCACTGTCAACTCTGGGACCTTATATAGACAGGTGTATGCCTTTCAAATCATGTCCAATCAAATGAATTGACCACAGGTGAATGATCAGTGGAAACAGAATGTACCTAAGCTCAATTTAGAGCTTCATGGAAAAAGCTGTGAATACTTATGTTTTTTTTTTCAGGTTTTATATTTTTAATAATTTTGCAGCCATTTAATTTTTTTTTCACATTGTCATTATGAAGTATTGTGTGTAAAATTGAAATAAACTTAATCCATTTTGGAATAAAGCTGTAACATAAAAAAATGTGGAAAAAGCGCTATGAATACTTTCCGGATGCAGTGTATATCATTCCAACCCTTTAGACGAGGTGCCCATCTCTTCACTCTTCTCATCTCTTCACACTTCTGTAATGTGCTGCTACACAGCTGTTGCAAAACATACATCCTTAAAATGCATCTATTCCACAAGTTTTCATTAATCAGTTTTAAGAAATAGTGGGACAATACTTACACCTCTACAACTCTTTAAGACCATAAATCATACCTGAACACTCTGCTACATCTAACAATTGCTTCGTTGTGACATTCGCATGATATTTTCTTGGTTTTGTAATTAATATCTATATTCTTAATTGTTCTTACCCTTGTCATTGTTTATATATTTATTTTTTATTATATTATTTTTGTTTCTCTCTATATATACTATATAGAACTTAACAAAAATAATAATAAACTGTTAACATTCCTAACTCCACCATGTCTGATGCCTATCCATGTACTCTGAGCAGGGCACAAACCAGCAATACCGGCATGGGAGACAAATGCTCTAACAAGGAGGCTAAAGCCCGCAGACTGCAGTCTGTTGCTGTTGCTAATTTTTTACCTTAATTAGCTTTTTTTTCTGGATAACTATGGGTTTAAAAATCTTAAATTGTTCCATCTTGACCTGCTGGTAAGAAAAAGTGAATAAAAATACAATCACTTGTTAAGCATTTGTTCAATTATTACTATTTGACAAGCATTTTATTCCAAAAACTTTTGGCATTATTTTTTTTTTCACATTTATGCACCCAAATGCCATCGGATTGAAGGTTTCATCGGGTCCAGAAATGCTCATGAAAACACAATCTGACTGAGACGTATTTTAATCGAAATGGAAGGGGTAATATCAGATTGAAAGGGGTAATGATCTAAAATAAACTGAAATTCAACAGTGAATTTTATACTCCACTGAAGCGAAGCAGTTTTTATAACTATGACTACATCAGCATTACACTACTCTCGTGCCTGCTGAATAGCTGGAATGTCCAGTTTGAAATGTTATAAATTTGTATGTTTTTTCTTTATCTATGTAAAAAGCTGCTTCAGCAATTTATATTGTAAAAAGAGAAATAAACAGTTTTATAAAAAAAATATAAAAATCTCCGCAAAAACTAATGAAACGTTTTTCTTTAAGTCTTAATTACAACTTTATTTTGTGTAGAGTTTATAAAGAAGCACAGTCCATACCTTTTTAACATACATTTAACATTCAACACTGGAAAAAAAAAATCACAATACAGAACATTTTGGCTGAGAAAACAGAGTTTCTAAAGTTCCTTCACAAAGTTCCTGCGCACAATTTCCTGTAAAAAAAAAAAAAACAGAGAATTTTATTATTATTACTTTATTATAAAAATTATTCTGATTTGTGTGATTATTCGTTGCATGATTCATTTAGTCTACCA